>NW_027620798.1:0-55000 GCF_964198595.1 Lampetra fluviatilis | reverse complement strand
AGACACGGGGAGAGAGACACGGGGAGAGAGACACGGGGAGAGAGACACGGGGAGACACGGTGAGAGAGACATGGGGAGACACGATGAGAGACACGGGGAGAGACACGGTGAGAGAGACATGGGGAGACACGATGAGAGACACGGGGAGACAGGGTGAGAGAGAGAGACACGGTGAGAGACACGGGGAGAGACACGGGGAGAGAGACACGGAGAGAGAGACACGGGGAGAGAGACACGGAGAGAGAGACACGGAGAGAGAGACACAGAGAGAGAGACACGGGGAGAGAGACACGGGGAGAGAGACATGGGGAGAGAGAGAGACACAGGGAGAGAGAGAGACATGGGGAGAGACACGGGGAGAGACACGGGGAGAGAGAGACACGGGGAGAGAGACACGGTTAGAGAGACACGCAGAGAGAGACAAGGGGAGAGAGACACAGAGAGAGAGACACGGGGAGAGAGACACGGGGAGAGAGACAAGGGGAGAGAGACACGGGGAAAGAGACACGGGGAGAGACACGGGAGAGAGAGAAACGGGGAGACACGGTGAGAGACACGGGGAGATAGGGTGAGAGAGAGAGACACACGGGGAGAGAGAGAGACACGGGGAGAGACACGGGGAGAGACACGGGGAGAGAGAGACACGGGGAGAGAGACACGGGGAGAGAGAGAGACACGGGGAGAGACACGGGAGAGACACGGGGAGAGAGAGACACGGGGAGAGAGACACGGTTAGAGAGACACGGGGAGAGAGACACGGGGAGAGAGACACGGGGAGAGAGACACGGGGAGAGAGACACGGGGAGAGAGAGAGACACGGGGAGAGAGACACGGGGAGAGAGACACGGGGAGAGAGACACGGGGAGAGAGACACGGGGAGAGAGACACGGGGAGAGAGAGAGACACGGGGAGAGAGACACGGGGAGAGAGACACGGGGAGAGAGACACGGGGAGAGAGACACGGGGAGAGAGACACGGGGAGAGAGACACGGGGAGAGAGACACGGCGAGAGACACACAGGGAGAGAGACACGGGGAGAGAGACACGGGGAGAGAGACACGGGGAGAGAGACACGGGGAGAGAGACACGGGGAGAGAGACACGGGGAGAGAGACACGGGGAGAGAGACACGGGGAGACAGCATCTCTACGGGGTCTCTATAGGATCTCTATAGGATCTCTACGGGGTCTATAGGATCTCTACGGGGTCTCTATAGGATCTCTACGGGGTCTCTACAGGTCTATAGGACCTCTATAGGATCTCTACGGGATCTCTATAGGATCTCACCTCTACGGGATTGAAGCGGACGCAGGTGACGCTGTCGCTGCCCCAGCTGTAGGACCTCAACGGGGTCGAGCGGAGCTCGCTCCACACCTCCACCACTCCACCACCTCCACCACCTCCACCTCTACCTCCACCACCACCTCCACCTCCTCCACAAGTGGTGAAGATGTCCTGAGACCAGTGGCAGTCCACCCCAGCGAAGGTTCCCTTCACACGCAGAGGGCGAGTGGGTGAGTGGGTGAGTGGGTGGGTGAGTGGGTGAGTGGGTGAGTGAGTGGGTGGGTGGGTGGGTGAGTGGGTGAGTGGGTGAGTGGGTGGGTGAGTGGGTGAGTGAGTGGGTGAGTGGGTGAGTGGGGGTGGGTGGGTGAGTGGGTGAGTGGGTGGGTGGGTGAGTGGGTGGGTGAGTGAGTGAGTGGGTGAGTGAGTGGGTGAGTGGGTGGGTGAGTGAGTGGGTGAGTGAGTGAGTGAGTGGGTGAGTGGGTGAGTGAGTGGGTGAGTGGGTGAGTGGGTGAGTGGGTGGGTGAGTGAGTGGGTGAGTGGGTGAGTGAGTGGGTGAGTGGGTGGGTGGGTGGGTGAGTGAGTGAGTGAGTGGGTGGGTGGGTGAGTGGGTGGGTGGGTGAGTGGGTGGGTGGGTGAGTGGGTGGGTGAGTGAGTGGGTGAGTGGGTGAGTGAGTGGGTGAGTGGGTGGGTGGGTGGGTGGGTGGGTGAGTGGGTGGGTGGGTGAGTGGGTGGGTGAGTGGGTGAGTGAGTGGGTGAGTGGGTGAGTGGGTGAGTGGGTGGGTGAGTGAGTGGGTGAGTGGGTGAGTGAGTGGGTGAGTGGGTGGGTGGGTGGGTGGGTGGGTGAGTGGGTGGGTGGGTGAGTGGGTGGGTGGGTGAGTGGGTGGGTGGGTGAGTGGGTGGGTGGGTGAGTGGGTGGGTGAGTGGGGTGAGTGGGTGGGTGAGTGGGTGAGTGGGTGGGTGAGTGGGTGAGTGGGTGGGTGAGTGGGTGAGTGAGTGAGTGGGTGAGTGAGTGGGTGAGTGGGTGGGTGGGTGAGTGGGTGGGTGCGGGTGAGTGAGTGGGTGAGTGGGTGGGTGGGTGAGTGGGTGGGTGGGTGGGTGAGTGGGTGGGTGGGTGAGTGGGTGGGTGAGTGGGTGAGTGGGTGGGTGAGTGGGTGAGTGGGTGAGTGAGTGGGTGAGTGGGTGGGTGAGTGAGTGGGTGAGTGAGTGGGTGAGTGGGTGGGTGAGTGGGTGGGTGAGTGGGTGGGTGAGTGGGTGGGTGGGTGAGTGGGTGGGTGGGTGGGTGGGTGAGTGAGTGGGTGAGTGGGTGGGTGAGTGGGTGGGTGAGTGGGTGGGGGTGGGTGGGTGAGTGGGTGAGTGGGTGGGTGGGTGGGTGGGTGAGTGAGTGGGTGAGTGGGTGGGTGAGTGGGTGGGTGAGTGGGGTGAGTGGGTGAGTGGGTGGATGAGTGGGTGAGTGGGTGAGTGGGTGGGTGAGTGGGTGAGTGGGTGAGTGAGTGGGTGAGTGAGTGGGTGGGTGAGTGGGTGGGTGGGTGAGTGAGTGAGTGGGTGAGTGGGTGGGTGAGTGGGTGAGTGGGTGAGTGGGTGGGTGAGTGGGTGAGTGGGTGGGTGAGTGGGTGAGTGGGTGGGTGAGTGGGTGAGTGGGTGGGTGAGTGAGTGGGTGAGTGAGTGGGTGAGTGGGTGGGTGGGTGAGTGGGTGGGTGAGTGGGTGCGTGAGTGGGTGGGTGAGTGGGTGGGTGAGTGGGTGGGTGAGTGGGTGGGTGAGTGAGTGGGTGGGTGAGTGGGTGAGTGAGTGGGTGAGTGGGTGGGTGAGTGAGTGAGTGGGTGAGTGAGTGGGTGGTTGAGTGGGTGGGTGAGTGAGTGGGTGAGTGAGTGGGTGGGTGAGTGGGTGGGTGAGTGGGTGGGTGGGTGGGTGAGTGGGTGGGTGAGTGAGTGGGTGGGTGAGTGGGTGGGTGAGTGAGTGGGTGAGTGGGTGGGTGAGTGAGTGGGTGGGTGAGTGGGTGAGTGGGTGGGTGAGTGGGTGAGTGGGTGAGTGAGTGGGTGGGTGAGAGGGTGACTGGGTGAGTGAGTGGGTGAGTGAGTGGGTGGGTGAGTGAGTGGGTGAGTGAGTAGGTGAATGAGTGGGTGGGTGGGTGGGTGAGTGAGTGACTGGGTGAGTGAGTGACTGGGTGAGTGGGTGGGTGAGTGGGTGGGTGGGTGGGTGGGTGAGTGAGTGGGTGAGTGAGTGAGTGGGTGAGTGAGTGGGTGGGTGAGTGAGTGGGTGAGTGAGTGTGAGTGAGTGGGCGGGTGAGTGAGTGACTGGGTGAGTGAGTGACTGGGTGAGTGGGTGGGTGAGTGGGTGGGTGAGTGAGTGAGTGGGTGAGTGGGTGGGTGAGTGAGTGGGTGGGTGAGTGAGTGAGTGGGTGGGTGGGTGAGTGGGGTGGGTGAGTGAGTGAGTGGGTGGGTGAGTGAGTGGGTGGGTGGGTGAGTGGGTGGGTGAGTGAGTGGGTGAGTGAGTGAGTGGGTGGGTGGGTGAGTGAGTGAGTGAGTGAGTGGGTGGGTGAGTGGGTGGGTGGGTGAGTGAGTGAGTGGGTGAGTGAGTGAGTGAGTGGGTGAGTGAGTGGGTGGGTGAGTGAGTGAGTGGGTGAGTGGGCGGGTGAGTGAGTGACTGGGTGAGTGAGTGACTGGGTGAGTGGGTGGGTGGGTGGGTGAGTGAGTGAGTGAGTGGGTGGGTGAGTGGGTGGGTGGGTGGGTGAGTGAGTGGGTGGGTGAGTGAGTGGGTGGGTGGGTGGGTGAGTGGGTGGGTGGGTGAGTGGGTGGGTGAGTGGGTGGGTGGGTGGGTGAGTGGGTGGGTGAGTGGGTGGGTGGGTGGGTGGGTGAGTGAGTGGGTGGGTGAGTGAGTGGGTGGGTGGGTGGGTGAGTGAGTGGGTGGGTGAGTGGGTGGGTGAGTGAGTGAGTGGGTGGGTGGGTGAGTGGGTGGGTGAGTGATTGAGTGGGTGGGTGAGTGAGTGGGTGGGTGGGTGGGTGAGTGGGTGGGTGAGTGAGTGAGTGGGTGGGTGAGTGGGTGGGTGAGTGAGTGGGTGGGTGAGTGAGTGGGTGGGTGGGTGAGTGGGTGGGTGAGTGAGTGGGTGGGTGGGTGGGTGAGTGGGTGGGTGAGTGAGTGGGTGAGTGAGTGGGTGGGTGGGTGGGTGAGTGAGTGGGTGGGTGAGTGAGTGAGTGGGTGGGTGAGTGGGTGGGTGAGTGAGTGAGTGAGTGAGTGGGTGAGTGAGTGGGTGGGTGGGTGAGTGAGTGGGTGAGTGAGTGAGTGAGTGGGTGAGTGGGCGGGTGAGTGAGTGACTGGGTGAGTGAGTGACTGGGTGAGTGGGTGGGTGAGTGAGTGAGTGGGTGAGTGGGCGGGTGAGTGAGTGACTGGGTGAGTGAGTGACTGGGTGAGTGGGTGGGTGAGTGGGTGGGTGAGTGAGTGAGTGGGTGGGTGAGTGGGTGGGTGGGTGGGTGAGTGAGTGGGTGGGTGAGTGAGTGGGTGGGTGGGTGAGTGGGTGGGTGAGTGGGTGGGTGGGTGAGTGGGTGGGTGGGTGAGTGGGTGGGTGGGTGAGTGAGTGGGTGGGTGAGTGAGTGGGTGGGTGGGTGGGTGAGTGAGTGGGTGGGTGAGTGGGTGGGTGAGTGAGTGAGTGGGTGAGTGGGCGGGTGAGTGAGTGACTGGGTGAGTGAGTGACTGGGTGAGTGGGTGGGTGAGTGGGTGGGTGAGTGAGTGAGTGAGTGGGTGGGTGAGTGGGTGGGTGAGTGGGTGGGTGGGTGGGTGAGTGAGTGGGTGGGTGAGTGAGTGGGTGGGTGGGTGAGTGGGTGGGTGAGTGGGTGGGTGAGTGGGTGGGTGGGTGGGTGAGTGGGTGGGTGAGTGGGTGGGTGGGTGAGTGGGTGGGTGGGTGAGTGGGTGGGTGGGTGAGTGGGTGGGTGAGTGGGTGGGTGAGTGAGTGGGTGGGTGAGTGGGTGGGTGAGTGAGTGAGTGGTGGGTGGGTGAGTGGGTGGGTGAGTGATTGAGTGGGTGGGTGAGTGAGTGGGTGGGTGGGTGGGTGGGTGGGTGAGTGGGTGGGTGAGTGAGTGAGTGGGTGGGTGAGTGGGTGGGTGAGTGGGTGGGTGAGTGAGTGGGTGGGTGGGTGAGTGGGTGGGTGAGTGAGTGGGTGGGTGGGTGAGTGGGTGGGTGAGTGAGTGGGTGAGTGAGTGGGTGGGTGGGTGGGTGAGTGAGTGGGTGGGTGAGTGAGTGAGTGGGTGGGTGGGTGAGTGGTGGGTGGGTGAGTGAGTGGGTGAGTGAGTGAGTGAGTGGGTGAGTGAGTGGGTGGGTGGGTGAGTGAGTGGGTGAGTGAGTGAGTGAGTGGGTGAGTGGGCGGGTGAGTGAGTGACTGGGTGAGTGAGTGACTGGGTGAGTGGGTGGGTGAGTGAGTGAGTGGGTGAGTGGGCGGGTGAGTGAGTGACTGGGTGAGTGAGTGACTGGGTGAGTGGGTGGGTGAGTGGGTGGGTGAGTGAGTGAGTGAGTGGGTGGGTGAGTGGGTGGGTGGGTGGGTGAGTGAGTGGGTGGGTGAGTGAGTGGGTGGGTGGGTGAGTGGGTGGGTGAGTGGGTGGGTGAGTGGGTGGGTGGGTGAGTGGGTGGGTGAGTGGGTGGGTGGGTGAGTGAGTGGGTGGGTGAGTGAGTGGGTGGGTGGGTGAGTGAGTGGGTGGGTGAGTGGGTGGGTGAGTGAGTGAGTGGGTGGGTGGGTGAGTGGGTGGGTGAGTGATTGAGTGGGTGGGTGAGTGAGTGGGTGGGTGGGTGGGTGGGTGGGTGAGTGGGTGGGTGGGTGGGTGGGTGAGTGGGTGGGTGAGTGAGTGGGTGGGTGAGTGGGTGGGTGAGTGAGTGGGTGGGTGAGTGAGTGGGTGGGTGGGTGGGTGAGTGGGTGGGTGAGTGAGTGGGTGGGTGGGTGGGTGAGTGGGTGGGTGAGTGAGTGGGTGAGTGAGTGGGTGGGTGGGTGGGTGAGTGAGTGGGTGGGTGAGTGAGTGGGTGGGTGAGTGAGTGAGTGGGTGGGTGAGTGGGTGGGTGAGTGAGTGGGTGAGTGAGTGAGTGAGTGGGTGAGTGAGTGGGTGGGTGGGTGAGTGAGTGGGTGAGTGAGTGAGTGAGTGGGTGAGTGGGCGGGTGAGTGAGTGACTGGGTGAGTGAGTGACTGGGTGAGTGGGTGGGTGAGTGAGTGGGTGGGTGAGTGGGTGGGTGAGTGAGTGAGTGGGTGGGTGGGTGAGTGAGTGGGTGGGTGAGTGAGTGGGTGAGTGGGTGGGTGAGTGAGTGGGTGGGTGAGTGACTGAGTGACTGAGTGAGTGACTGGGTGAGTCACCTTCCCCACGATGGTGTGGAGTGGCTCCTCTGCCTGACCAGGTTCAGGTGCCTCCATTCTCCACTGCTTGATGGTTTTATCATCGCCGACCTGCAAACACACAGACACACACACACACACAGACACACACACAGACACGCACACAGACACACACACACACAGACACACAGAAACACACACACACAGACACACACACAGACACACACACAGACACACACACAGACACACACAGACACACACAGACACACACACACAAACACACAGACACACACAGACACACACAGACACACACACAGACACACACACACACAAACACACACACACACAAACACACACACACACAGACACACACACACACAGACACACAGACACACACACACAGACACACACACAGACACACACACACAGACACACACACACAGACACACACACACAGACACACACAGACACACACACACAGGCACACACACACACACACACAGGTGATTTAGTGAGTGAGTGGGTGGGTGGCTGGGTGAGTGAGTGGGTGGGTGGTGAGTGAGTGGGTTGGTGGGTGGGTGAGTGAGTTATTGGGTGGGTTGGTGAGTGGATGGGTGAGTGAGTGAGTAGTGGGTGAGTGGGTGAGTGAATGAGTGGGTGAGTGAGTGAGTAGTGAGTGGTGAGTGAGTGGGTGAGTGAGTGGTGAGTGAGTGGTGAGCAGCTCCTGTAACCTCACCGTATAGAAAGTCTCTCCGGTACGGTGAGTGACCAGGCCTCGCACACAGCCTGAGTGAGTGACTGAGTGAGTGACTGAGTGAGTGAGTGAGTGGGTGGGTGGGTGGGTGAGTGAGTGGGTGAGTGAGTGAGTGGGTGAGTGAGTGACTGAGTGAGTGGGTGAGTGATTGGGTGAGTGAGTGGGTGTGAGTGAGTGGGTGAGTGAGTGTGTGAGTGAGTGACTGAGTGAGTGAGTGAGTGGGTGAGTGAGTGGGTGAGTGGTGAGTGAGTGGTGAGCAGCTCCTGTAACCTCACCGTATAGAAAGTCTCCCCGGTACGGTGAGTGACCAGGCCTCGCACACAGCCTGAGTGAGTGAGTAACTGAGTGGGTGAGTGAGTGGGTGAGTAGGTGAGTGAGTGAGTGACTGAGTGAGTGACTGAGTGAGTGAGTGACTGAGTGACTGAGTGAGTGAGTGGGTGAGTGAGTGGGTGAGTGGTGAGTGAGTGGTGAGCAGCTCCTGTAACCTCACCGTATAGAAAGTCTCCCCGGTACGGTGAGTGACCAGGCCTCGCACACAGCCTGAGTGAGTGAGTGACTGAGTGGGTGAGTAAGTGGGTGAGTAGGTGAGTGAGTGAGTGACTGAGTGAGTGACTGAGTGAGTGACTGAGTGAGTGAGTGGGTGAGTGAGTGGGTGAGTGGTGAGTGAGTGGTGAGCAGCTCCTGTAACCTCACTGTATAGAAAGTCTCCCCGGTACGGTGAGTGACCAGGCCTCGCACACAGCCTGAGTGAGCCTGCAGGCTGCGTGTCCACTCACGTTGAGCCAGATTCCACAGCCTCACCTACACACACAGACACATTGTTCAACATGTCACCCACTCAGTCACTCAGTCAGTCACCCACTCACTCAGTCACTCACTCAGTCACTCACTCAGTCACTCACTCAGTCACCCACTCACTCAGTCACTCACTCAGTCACCCACTCACCCACTCACTCACTCATCCACTCACTCAGTCACTCACTCGCCACTCATTCAGTCACCCACCCACTCACCCACTCACTCACTCACTCAGTCACCCACTCAGTCACTCACTCACTCACCCACCCACCCACCCACTCACTCACTCACCCACTCACTCACCCACTCACTCACTCACCCAGTCACTCACCCAGTCACTCAGTCACCCACTCACTCACTCAGTCACTCACCCACCCACCCACCCACCCACCCACCCACCCACTCACCCACCCACCCACTCACCCACCCACCCACCCACTCACCCACCCACTCACCCACCCACCCACCCACTCACCCACTCACCCACCCACTCACTCACCCACCCACCCACCCACTCACTCACCCACCCACCCACCCACTCACCCACCCACCCACCCACTCACCCACCCACCCACTCACCCATCCACCCACTCACCCACTCACCCACTCACCCACCCACTCACTCACTCAGTTAGTCAGTCACTCACTCAGTCACTCACTCAGTCACTCAGTCACTCACCCACCCACTCACCCACCCACCCACTCACCCACTCACCCACTCACTCAGTTAGTCAGTCACTCACCCACCCACTCACTCACTCACCCACCCACCCACCCATCCACCCACCCACCCACCCACTCACTCACCCACCCACCCACCCACCCACCCACCCACCCATCCACCCACCCACCCACCCACTCACCCACCCACCCACCCACCTCCCCATCGCAGGCGCCGGACAGCAGGGTGACCACGCTGAGTGGGTGAGTGGCGAGCGCGCTCACTGAGTCTCTGTGCCCCCCCAGGGAGCCCACTCACTCACTCACTCAGTCACTCACCCACTCACTCACTCAGTTAGTCAGTCACTCACTCAGTCACTCACTCAGTCACTCAGTCACTCACCCAGTCACTCACTCACCCACCCACTCAGTCACTCACTCAGTCACTCACTCAGTCACCCACTCAGTCACTCAGTCACTCACCCACTCACTCACTCAGTTAGTCAGTCACTCACTCAGTCAGTCACTCAGTCACTCACTCACTCACCCACCCACCCACCCACTCACCCACTCACTCACTCAGTTAGTCAGTCACTCACTCACTCAGTCACTCACTCAGTCACTCACTCACCCACCTACTCAGTCACTCACTCACCCACTCACTCACTCACTCACCCACCCACTCACTCACTCACCCACCCACTCACTCACTCACCCACCCACCCACCCACCCATCCACCCACCCACCCACCCACTCACTCACTCACCCACCCACCCACCCACTCACCCACTCACTCACTCAGTTAGTCAGTCACTCACTCACTCAGTCACTCACTCAGTCACTCACTCACCCACCTACTCAGTCACTCACTCACCCACCCACTCACTCACCCACCCACTCACTCACTCACCCACCCACTCACTCACTCACTCACCCACCCACCCACCCATCCACCCACCCACCCACCCACCCACTCACTCACTCACTCACCCACCCACCCACCCACTCACTCAGTTAGTCAGTCACTCACTCACTCAGTCACTCACTCAGTCACTCACTCACCCACCTACTCAGTCACTCACTCACCCACTCACTCACCCACCCACCCACCCACTCACTCACTCACCCACCCACCCACTCACTCACCCACCCACCCACCCACTCACCCACCCACCCACCCACCCATCCACCCACCCACCCACCCACCCACCCACCCACTCACTCACTCACCCACCCACTCACTCACTCACCCACTCACTCACTCACCCACCCACCCACCCATCCACCCACCCACCCACCCACTCACTCACTCACCCACCCACTCACTCACTCACTCACCCACTCACCCACCCACCCACTCACTCACTCACTCACCCACCCACCCACCCACCCACCCACCTCCCCATCGCAGGCGCCGGACAGCAGGGTGACCACGCTGAGTGGGTGAGTGGTGAGCGCGCTCACTGAGTCTCTGTGCCCCCCCAGGGAGCCCACTCACTCACTCACTCAGTCACTCACCCACTCACTCACTCAGTCACCCACCCACCCACTCACCCACCCACCCATCCACCCACCCACCCACCCACCCACCCACCCACCCACTCACCCACCCACCCACCCACCCACCTCCCCATCGCAGGCTCCGGACAGCAGGGTGACCACGCTGAGTGGGTGAGTGGCGAGCACGCTCACTGAGTCTCTGTGCCCCCCCAGGGAGCCCACTAGCGGCTTGGCCAGCAGCCTCTGCACCTTGACCGAGTTGAGCGCCCTCGTGTACTCGCGGGGAAGCTCCAGAGGGTGGCTCGCCACCTCGTAGCTGCGGGGCACTGGGGGGAGAGGAGGCGCAGCAGTGGGCTTTTATACTGCTGGGGTGGGGGGGTGGGTGGGGGGGGGGGGTGGGGGGTGGGTGGGGGGTGGGTGGGGGGGGGGGGTGGTGGGGGGGGTGGTGGCGGGGGGTTGGGGGGAGTGGGGGGGGGGGGTTTGGTGGGGGTGGTGGTGGTGGGGTAGTGGTGGTGGGGGGGGTGTGGTGGTGGGGGGAGTGGGGGTGGTGGGCTTTTATACTGCTGGGGGAGTGGTGGTGGGGGTGGTGGGGGGGGGAGTGGGGGGGGGAGTGGGGGGGGTAGTGGGGGGAGTGGTGGGTGGGGGGGGGGTGGGGGAGGGGGGGTGGGGTGGGGGGGGAGTGGGGGGGGTAGTGGTGGGGGTGGTGATTGGGGGGAGGGGGGGTGGGGGGAGGTGTGGTGGGGGGGGTGGTAGGGGGGGTGGGGGTGGTAAGGGGGGTGGGGGGGGGTGGTTGTGGTTTTAGTGGTGGTTGTGGTGGTGGTAGTAGTGGTGGTGGTTGTAGTGGTGGTTGTGGTAGTGGTGGTGGATGTGGTGGATGTGGTGGTAGTTGTGGTTGTTGTGGTGGTAGTGGTGATGGTTGTGGTGGTAGTGGTGGTGTCAGCACTAGTAGTGTCATCATCATCAGTAGTAAAATCATCATCATAATCAATATCATCAGTAGTATCATCATCATCATCACCACCATCACCACCTCCATCATCATCAGTACTGGTCGTATCATCACACCCATCACCACCACAACCACCACCACCACCATCACCACCATCACCACCACCATCACCACCACCATCACCACCATCACCACCACCACCACCACCATCACCACCACCACAACCACCCCCACCACCACCACCACCACCATCACAACCACTACCACCATCACCACCATCACCACAACCACCACCACCACCACCACCACAACCACCCCCACCCCCACCACCATCATCAGTACTAGTATCATCACAACCACCACCACAACCACCACCGCCACAACAACCACCACCACCACAACCATCACCACAACCACCACCATCACCACCATCACCACCTCCATCATCATCAGTACTAGTCGTATCACCACCACCACCACCACCGCCGCCGCTGTACTTGGCCTACTCTTCCCTCAACCCCTTGTCACCTCTCTGGATGTCCTTGGTAGTTTCTCGAACGTACTCGTCCGGGTTTCTGCAAAGCATCTTCACCTTCATCTTGACAACAACACCTCCACACACACACACACACCACTAATTAGCGCCAGTAGTAGCTGCAGTAGTAGCAGCAGTAGTAGCTGCAGTAGCAGCTGCAGTAGTAGCTGCAGTAGTAGCTGCAGTAGTAGCTGCAGTAGCAGCTGCAGTAGCAGCTGCAGTAGTAGCTGCAGTAGTAGCAGCAGTAGTAGCTGCAGTAGTAGCTGCAGTAGTAGCAGCAGTAGTAGCTGCAGTAGTAGCAGCAGTAGTAGCTGCAGTAGTAGCTGCAGTAGTAGCTGCAGTATTAGCTGCAGTAGTAGCTGCAGTAGTAGCTGCAGTAGCAGTAGTAGCAGTAGCAGCAGTAGCAGTAGTAGCTGCAGTAGTAGCTGCAGTAGTAGCTGCAGTAGTAGCTGCAGTAGTAGCAGCAGTAGTAGCAGCAGTAGCAGCAGTAGTAGCTGCAGTAGTAGCTGCAGTAGTAGCTGCAGTAGTAGCTGCAGTAGCAGCTGCAGTAGCAGCTGCAGTAGTAGCTGCAGTAGTAGCTGCAGTAGTAGCAGCAGTAGCAGCAGTAGCAGTATTATCTGCAGTAGTAGCTGCAGTAGTAGCTGCAGTATTATCTGCAGTAGTAGCTGCAGTAGTAGCTGCAGTAGTAGCTGCAGTAGTAGCAGCAGTAGTAGCAGCAGTAGCAGCAGTAGTAGTAGCAGCAGTAGCAGTATTATCTGCAGTAGTAGCTGTAGTATTAGCAGCAGTAGTAGCTGCAGTAGTAGCTGCAGTAGTAGCTGCAGTAGCAGCAGTAGTAGTAGCAGCAGTAGCAGTATTATCTGCAGTAGTAGCTGTAGTATTAGCAGCAGTAGTAGCTGCAGTAGTAGCTGCAGTAGTAGCTGCAGTAGTAGCAGCAGTAGCAGCAGTAGCAGTATTATCTGCAGTAGTAGCTGCAGTAGTAGCTGCAGTAGTAGCTGCAGTAGTAGCTGCAGTAGCAGCAGTAGCAGTATTATCTGCAGTAGTAGCTGCAGTAGCAGCAGCAGTAGCAGCAGTAGCAGCAGTAGCAGTATTATCTGCAGTAGTAGCTGCAGTAGTAGCTGCAGTAGCAGCAGTAGCAGTATTATCTGCAGTAGTAGCTGCAGTAGTAGCTGCAGTAGCAGCAGTAGCAGCAGTAGCAGTATTATCTGCAGTAGTAGCTGCAGTAGTAGCTGCAGTAGCAGCAGTAGCAGCAGTAGCAGTATTATCTGCAGTAGTAGCAGTAGTAGCTGCAGTAGCAGCAGTAGCAGTATTATCTGCAGTAGTAGCTGCAGTAGCAGCAGTAGCAGCAGTAGCAGTATTATCTGCAGTAGTAGCTGCAGTAGTAGCTGCAGTAGCAGTAGTAGCAGCAGTAGCAGTATTATCTGCAGTAGTAGCTGCAGTAGTAGCTGCAGTAGCAGCAGTAGCAGCAGCTGCAGTAGCAGTAGTAGCTGCAATAGTAGCTGCAGTAGTAGCTGCAGTAGCAGCTGCAGTAGCAGTAGTAGCTGCAATAGTAGCTGCAGTAGCAGCTGCAGTAGCAGCTGCAGTAGCAGTAGCAGCTGCAATAGTAGCTGCAGTAGTAGCTGCAGTAGCAGCTGCAGTAGCAGTAGTAGCTGCAATAGTAGCTGCAGTAGCAGCTGCAGTAGCAGCTGCAGTAGCAGTAGCAGCTGCAATAGTAGCTGCAGTAGTAGCTGCAGTAGCAGCTGCAGTAGCAGTAGTAGCTGCAATAGTAGCTGCAGTAGCAGCTGCAGTAGCAGTAGTAGCTGCAATAGTAGCTGCAGTAGTAGTAGCTGTAGTATTAGCAGCAGTAGTAGCTGCAGTATTAGCTGCAGCAGTAGCGGCAGCAGTAGCTGTAGTAGCAGCAGTAGTAGCTGCAGTAGTAGCTGCAGTATTAGCAGCAGTATAACTTCTCTCACGACGTAAAGTTGAACACTTTTAACTGCTTACCGTACGTTGATAATCCTCTCTGCGGCTCTGTCTGCTGTCTAGTGTGACGATGATTGTACGAGTGGTGGACTACTGGAGGCTTTGCCTCTCTCTCTGTCGTAATAATTAGTGATCTTGAGTGATAATGGAGCTCTAAAGTTGAACACTTTTAACGTTTAAATTGCTCTCTGTGGCACACGTGGGAGAGTGGACAGCACTTCCGGGTCAACGTGATGACGTCACTTCCGCCCCAGCGCAATGGCGTCACGGCCCTGCGTGATGACATCACGGCCCTGCGTGATGACGTCACGAGCTTGCGCGATAACGTCACGGCCTGGCGTGATGACGTCACGGCCTGGCGTGATGACGTCACGGCCCCTGCGTGATGACGTATTTCCGCCCCAGCGCGACGACGCACAGCCCTGCGTGATAACGTCACGGCCCCTGCGCGATGACGTAACGGTCCTGCGCGATGACGTCACGTCCCCTGCGCGACGATGTAACGGCCCCTGCGCGACGACGTCACGGCCCTGCGTGATGACGTCACGTGCCCTGCGTGATGACGTCACGGCCCTGCGTGATGACGTCGTTTTTCACGTTTTAGTTATAATTGTGTATTTATCTTAAGTGACGATAGTTGTACAATCTTTAAATTGTCAAACTACTGGAGGCGTGACGCTGTTTCTCGTATAATAGTAATAATTATAAAGTGTAAATTTCGATTTAAAGCTTCTTTCGTGACTGCAGGGATTCATCTTCTTGGTTCTTTCGGTAAAGTCACGTAGAAGGGAAATAATAAAATAAAAAAAATAATGAAACATAATAAAATAATATAATAAAATAATATAATATAAGAAAATAATAAAAATAATATAATAAAATAATATAATAAAATAATAAAATAATATAAGAAAATAAAATAATATAAGAAAATAATAAAAATAATATAATAAAATAATATAAGAAAATAATATAAGAAAATAAAATAATATAAGAAAATAATAAAAATAATATAATAAAATAACATAATATAATAAAATAATATAATAAAATAATATAATAATTATGTTTTATTTTTATTATTTTATTACTTCCCTTCTACGTGACTTTACCGAAAGAACCAATAATATTAATAATAATAAAGTGTGTTTTTAAGAGTAATGATAGGCGCATACTCTTTAACTGTAACACTATCGGAGGCTTTAACTCTCTATATTATAATAAGTGTTAACATTTATTGATAACAGATCGATAGAGTTTCGATGTAAAGCTTCTTTCGAGACTGCAGGGATTCATCTTCTTGGTTCTTTCGGTAAAGTCACGTAGAAGGGAAATAATAAAATAACAAAAATAAAACATAAAAAAACAATTCTCACGACGTTTCGGCCACAACGCAAGCAGCCATCCTCAGGCGAAGAGGATGGCTGCTTGCGTTGTGGCCGAAACGTCGTGAGAATTGTTTTTTTATGTTTTATTTTTATTATTTTATTACTTCCCTTCTACGTGACGACTTTACCGAAAGAACCAAGAAGATCGAGAGAGTTTCAACTTTAAACTGCTGTTGGTTTATAAATCTATCTCTGTGCGATGACGCAACTTCCGCCTGTGCGTGATGACGTCACATGGCTGCGTGATGACGTCGTCGTCCTTGCGTCGTGACGTCACCGGCAAACCAGTGTCACGCAGACAAAGCTCCCCGAGGTAGCCTCTAGCAGGGCTGTAGGGGCAAGTGCTGTCACACAGACAAAGCTCGCCCAGGTAGCCTCTAGCAGGGCTGTAGGGGCAAGTGCTGACACACAGACAAAGCTCCCCCAGGTAGCCTCTAGCAGGGCTCTAGGGGCAAGTGCTGACACACCGACAAAGCTCCCCCAGGTAGCCTCTAGCAGGGCTGTAGGGGCAAGTGCTGACACACAGACAAAGCTCCCCCAGGTAGCCTCTAGCAGGGCTGTAGGGGCAAGTGCTGACACACAGACAAAGCTCCCCCAGGTAGCCTCTAGCAGGGCTGTAGGGGCAAGTGCTGTCACACAGACAAAGCTCGCCCAGGTAGCCTCTAGCAGGGCTGTAGGGGCAAGTGCTGACACACAGACAAAGCTCCCCCAGGTAGCCTCTAGCAGGGCTGTAGGGGCAAGTGCTGTCACACAGACAAAGCTCGCCCAGGTAGCCTCTAGCAGGGATGTATGGGCAAGTGCTGTTACACAGACAAAGCTCCCCCAGGTAGCCTCTAGCAGGGCTGTAGGGGCAAGTGCTGTCACACAGACAAAGCTCCCCCAGGTAGCCTCAAGCAGGGCTGTAGGGGCAAGTGCTGACACACAGACAAAGCTCGCCCAGGTAGCCTCTAGCAGGGCTGTAGGGGCAAGTGCTGACACACAGGCAAAGCTCCCCCAGGTAGCCTCTAGCAGGGCTGTAGGGGCAAGTGCTGTCACACAGACAAAGCTCCCCCAGGTAGCCTCTAGCAGGGCTGTAGGGGCAAGTGCTGTTACACAGACAAAGCTCGCCCAGGTAGCCTCTAGCAGGGCTGTAGGGGCAAGTGCTGACACACAGGCAAAGCTCCCCCAGGTAGCCTCTAGCAGGGCTGTAGGGGCAAGTGCTGTTACACAGACAAAGCTCGCCCAGGTAGCCTCTAGCAGGGCTGTAGGGGCAAGTGCTGTTACACAGACAAAGCTCGCCCAGGTAGCCTCTAGCAGGGCTGTAGGGGCAAGTGCTGATACACAGGCAAAGCTCCCCCAGGTAGCCTCTAGCAGGGCTGTAGGGGCAAGTGCTGTCACACAGACAAAGCTCCCCCAGGTAGCCTCTGGTTGGGTGAGTGGTGAGTGGGTGAGTGGGTGAGTGAGTGGGTGAGTGAGTGGTGAGTGGGTGAGTGAGTGAGTGAGTGGTGAGTGGGTGGGTGAGTGACTGAGTGGGTGAATGAGTGGGTGAGTGAGTGGTGAGTGAGTGTTGAGTGAGTGAGTGGGTGAGTGGTGAGTGAGTGGTGAGTGGTGAGTGGGTGAGTGAGTGGTGAGTGAGTGAGTGGTGAGTGAGTGGTGAGTGGGTGAGTGAGTGAGTGGTGAGTGAGTGGTGAGTGGGTGAGTGAGTGGTGAGTGGGTGAGTGAGTGGTGAGTGAGTGGTGAGTGGGTGAGTGAGTGACTGAGTGAGTGGTGAGTGACTGAGTGAGTGACTGAGTGAGTGGTGGGTGAGTGGTGAGTGAGTGGGTGAGTGGGTAAGTGAGTGGTGAGTGAGTGGTGAGTGAATGGGTGAGTGAGTGGGTGAGTGGTGAGTGGGTGAGTGAGTGGGTGAGTGGTGAGTGAGTGGGTGAGTGAGTGGTGAGTGAGTGGTGAGTGGGTGAGTGGTGAGTGAGTGGTGAGTGGGTGAGTGAGTGGTGAGTGGTGAGTGACTGAGTGAGTGGTGAGTGACTGAGTGAGTGAGTGGTGAGTGACTGAGTGAGTGACTGAGTGAGTGGGTGAGTGGTGAGTGAGTGGTGAGTGAGTGGTGAGTGGTGAGTGACTGAGTGGTGCGTGAG
Organism: Lampetra fluviatilis; assembly: GCF_964198595.1. NCBI lineage: Eukaryota > Metazoa > Chordata > Hyperoartia > Petromyzontiformes > Petromyzontidae > Lampetra > Lampetra fluviatilis. Next base: position 37,762 of record NW_027620798.1, on the reverse strand, counting down.
TAGTGAGTGAGTGGTGAGTGAGTAGGTGAGTGAGTGGTGAGTAGGTGAGTGAGTGGGTGAATGAGTGGTGAGTGAGTGAGTAGGTGAGTGAGTGGGTGAGTGAGTGGTGAGTGAGTGGGTGAGTGGTGAGTGAGTGGTGAGTGAGTGGGTGAGTGAGTGGTGAGTGAGTGGGTGAGTGGTGAGTGAGTGGTGAGTGAGTGGGTGAGTGAGTGGTGAGTGAGTGGGTGAGTGAGTGGTGAGTGAGTGGTGAGTGAGTGAGTGGTGAGTGGTTGAGTGAGTGGGTGAGTGAGTGGTGAGTGAGTGGTGAGTGAGTGGTGAGTGAATGGGTGAGTGAGTGGGTGAGTGAGTGGTGAGTGGGTGAGTGAGTGGGTGAGTGGTGAGTGAGTGGGTGAGTGAGTGGTGAGTGAGTGGTGGGTGAGTGGGTGAGTGAGTGGTGAGTGAGTGGTGGGTGAGTGGGTGAGTGAGTGAGTGGTGAGTGAGTGGTGAGTGAGTGGTGAGTGAGTGGTGAGTGAATGGGTGGGTGAGTGGTGAGTGGGTGAGTGAGTGGGTGAGTGGTGAGTGAGTGGGTGAGTGAGTGGTGAGTGAGTGGTGGGTGTGTTGTATCCTAACCCTTCTTCCAAACTTGATATTTTTATATATTATCTTTTTACTTGATATATAATGAATGAAAACACCCCAAAGCACAGCAGACTGCAAAACACCAGGTGTCACTAAGTAATGGACTGGAGGAGGGCTAGGATGGCAGAATTTGCAACCTTGCTTCAAGGAAGGAGGGGGCCTGATGAACGGGCATATGTCACCCGTGCAGGCGGCAGAGACAGTGGGAGAGTCAGCCAGACATAATTAAGGCAAAAAGCCAACCATCCTGCATGGTTTTAAGGAATTAAATTATTAAATCCAGGGTGAGTGGTCAAATGAAGTGGGTCAGCAACGCTGTGTGCACAGGGGAGGGAGCTGATTAACAACCCTGCACGGCTGAACGTGAGGGGGCCTTTGACCTGAAATTAAGAATAACACTCCCAGAGCAGAAGGTTGGATGGCCACAGTGAGACGAATAAGAGCGTTGTATATCAAGGATGCAGACTCAGCTGAACGGCGAGGCTGCGGGGGTCACCAAAAGTTCGTGTTCGCCTAGTTAAGTCGAAAAGCTCAATTATTCTGTATTGCTATTAAAGTAACGTTAAAGTCAGAATTTAACAACAGGATAGGATAAAGTTATTGATATTCACACCCACTCCAATTAAACCAGGCCACAAGTTACGCCTACTGAACCATCACCATCATTAAGTCAATATGAAATGTTATTTCCATACTTTAATATACAACTCGACCCAAAGCATATGACAATCAGAACCTTCCTAAGTCAAAATTGAATCGCACCCAGACAGGAGCGAATAGTCGATATAAGGTTGAAGAGGGAAGGAAATTAAGAGCACGGCGAACTGCAAACGTAAGCAAAAAAGCCGGGAACAACACACCAGCCCAGCGACAGCGAGTCGGGCTTCGCCAGGCCATAAAAGTAGGAATGATAACTCCCGGGGTCAGGGGACATCAGAAAAAGCAAGCAGACAAAAACCAGAACTGACTCCAAGGTTCAACCGCCCTCACCTACAAGGAGTGACGGAAATTAATGAGGCCTTGAGTTAACGGCGTCAGCTGGACAGCAACAACACCGGCGAGCAGAGACAGAGTGAGGCAAAGACTGCGAGGCTATGAAATGCAACTTCATGTCAGTGAAGCCTGACCAACAAGTTAAGTTAATGACATCACAATACATAATATCGTACATAACATCAATGTCAACGCTGTTCACCGTCAACTATATTCCGCTTATATAACCATGCAGACACCAAGGAATACGAATTCCTAGGATCAAGAAACTTACCCCTTAACCTAAGATATCGGAAATAAATTAATAATAATAAGCCTATGCATGAAAGACAAAAGTAAAACTTATGAAAAGCCAGGATAGCGGGATAAATCACCACCAGGTCGAAATAAAATACATAATAAAAGAGCGATGTTAGACCCAGGGTCGGAGAGAAAGGGAGATCCCGGCCGTCTTTGTATCCCCGCAGCGCGGGGTGGGAGTGTGTATGTGCTCGGGGAGGCACCTCCACTTGGGTCAAGCACCACGATGGGAAACGACACACCTTAGGCTACATACAGAATCATAACTGGGAAATGGTAAGGGACAAATGTTAATTTAAAACTTTTAACCATGTCTGTGTGCGTCTGTGAGGGTCGGGGGGAGTGTGCCCCTCCCTCCAGGTCGTGCAACACGGACAGAGACGCCTGTGAGACGATTTGTAACGTCTGTGTTTTGGTTCATGAAGAAGGCCAGACAAGAGATAATATTGCACCCAGACAGAGAGACGACTTCGAGGCAATTTGTAACATCTGATTGTTTGCTCGTGGATTTTATGGAGGGAGTATGAAAACGGAATATTCCGTGGGTGATGCACACAAGGACATACGGACGTACGGACACACACATGAACACACCTACACACGGACAGATCCTGACACAGTAAATCAAAAGAAAACCCCGCCTTGTGGGCAGGACCCAAAGGGATTTTTCGGCATAAAAGAAAGGACTCTGAGCATTGGAAACCAGTTCGACCAGGAGTCAACTCATCACGAGTGCGACCAACAGGGTCGGCTCAGGAGCGAGCTCGACCGGGAGGGTCGGCTCGACTCATCAGCCGAGTTCGACCAGGAGAGTCAACTCAGCCGAGCTTGACCAGCGGGTCGGCTCCGGAGCGAGCTCGACCGAGCGGGTCGGCTCGACTCATCTTCAGCTCGACCGAGCGGGTCGACTCAAGGGCGAGCTGCGACTAACGGGTCGGCTCGACTCTTCAGCTTCTGGGACTCAGCCGAGTTCAGACGGCTCTCGGGGCTCGACTCGAGCGGCTCCCCGTCTCCTCTGCAGGCGGGCAAAACCCGCTTGACAGCTCAACTCGGCCGCGACAGGCCAACCTCTGCCGAGTCGAAGGTCGCTCTGCAGCTGAAGGTCGCGGTTTGGCGACGAGGTGCTGACCCAGCACTGCGCGCTGCGAGCGAGCTGTGGGCGCCACCTACCGACCGGGTTCCGAACTACGACAGCGTATCAACAGGCATCCAACCAATTCCCCACGGCGACAGAGGAGCGACTAATACGTATGACGCGCACCGCCCCCTCACCACACGACCCCCAGGCATCTGTTTGACATAAAGAACCGACTCCGAACACTGACTATTGAAGACAACTCTTACCACTCAAACCCACTCGAACCCATAAGCCATCCGTGGCTGTGAAGAAACACTCGAGACCGAGTGATGGCCATCCGTCGTTTATAAGAGTATTAAAGTTAAGGTTTTTCTTAGCATAGTATTTGCATGTTTTAACGACTCTCTCTCTCACTAACAACCATCGCGTTACGCGGGATCCATGTGCCGTTGTCAAAGTGAAATCAGACAATCATTGATGATACTGTTGATGCCGTGTTGACGTTCCGGGATTGAGAGTTCGCATACTATATCATAGTTGAGGTTGAATTAGTAATAAATTGATTAATACAGAAGTGGTTGTGTGATTCCTTCCTGAAGTCTATGCATAAGATCTGCTTCTGCGTTGAGATCTGAACTTGGTGACCTTAATAAACACACTAACACATACTCAGTAAATGTTAAAGCGATAACGGGGCGAACCGGGGACCTAAATAAGCGAGAATGAGACGAACCTAGACAACGATGCCGAGTTAATCTAAGTTAATCTTTCATACTTACACCACCCCTGCATAACTGCATAAGATTAATTGCCTTATTCCGATCGATAACCCACCCTCGTCACCGAGGCGGGGTCTGGTTATCATAACGACTTGCATTATCATAATTCCACCCACTCGCATAATTACTACAATTACCTCTCGAATTGGCATAATTAAATGTGCATAATTACATCAATTAACATATTTCCGGATAATTACACATTTGGCCAAATTTCATTTGATTATTATCATTTTCACTGAATATTCATAACCCATAATAATTTCACCCACGCACGCATACAATACATCAAAATTTTCATAACCAACATATACAACAGGTGAGTGGGTGAGTGAGTGAGTGGTGGGTGAGTGAGTGGTAAGTGAGTGGTGAGTGAGTGGTGAGTGTATCAAGACAAGATTCCGTGACGTTGCCAGAATTTATTCAACTTGTTGCTGATGAAACACTGAATGTGGAGACCGGTTCTTGGGTTGCATGCAACTCGGGTTGCAGGCGACTTGAGTTGCAGGCGACTCGGGTTGCAGGCAACTTGGGTTGCAGGCAACTTGAGTTGCAGTCAACTCGGGTTGCATGCAACTTGGGTTGCAGGTGACTTGAGTTGCAGGCAACTCGGGTTGCAGGCAACTTGAGTTGCAGTCAACTCGGGTTGCAGGCAACTTGAGTTGCAGGCGACTCGGGTTGCATGCAACTTGAGTTGCAGGCGACTCGGGTTGCAGGCAACTTGAGTTGCAGTCAACTCGGGTTGCAGGCAACTTGAGTTGCAGTCAACTCGGGTTGCATGCAACTTGAGTTGCAGGCGACTCGGGTTGCATGCAACTTGAGTTGCAGTCAACTCGGGTTGCAGGCAACTTGAGTTGCAGTCAACTCGGGTTGCAGGCAACTTGAGTTGCAGGCGACTCGGGTTGCATGCAACTTGAGTTGCAGGCGACTCGGGTTGCAGGCAACTTGAGTTGCAGTCAACTCGGGTTGCAGGCAACTTGGGTTGCAGGCAACTTGAGTTGCAGTCAACTCGGGTTGCATGCAACTTGGGTTGCAGGCAACTCGGGTTGCAGTCAACTTGAGTTGCAGGCGACTTGGGTTGCAGGCAACCCCAAGTTGCACGCAACCAAAGTCAGGGCTTGAGTTGCGGGTAGCTTTGTAGCTGCCTCTGGGCGGCAACTTGTCCAGCGTAGATCACGAAGCCCCACGACACGCAGACGGTGACCAACAGCAGCTGCAGTGACACACACAGTGACACAGTGAGACACACAGTGACACAGTGAGACACAGTGACACACACAGTGACACAGTGACACACACAGTGACACAGTGAGACACAGTGACACACACAGTGACACAGTGACACACACAGTGACACAGTGAGACACAGTGACACACACAGTGACACAGTGACACACACAGTGACACAGTGAGACACAGTGACACAGTGAGACACAGTGACACACACAGTGACACACACAGTGACACAGTGAGACACAGTGACACACACAGTGACACAGTGACACACACAGTGACACAGTGAGACACAGTGACACACACAGTGACACAGTGACACACACAGTGACACAGTGAGACACAGTGACACACACAGTGACACACACTCACAGACACACTCACCCACCCACTCACTCACTCACCCACCCACCCACTCACCCACTCACCCACCCACCCACTCACTCACCCACTCACTCACACAGCTACACACACACACAGACACACTCACCCACCCACTCACTCACCCACCCACTCACCCACTCACTCACCCACTCACCCACCCACTCACTCACCCACTCACACAGCTACACACACACACAGACACACTCACCCACCCACTCACTCACCCACCCACTCACTCACCCACTCACCCACCCACTCACTCACCCACTCACACAGCTACACACACACACACAGACACACTCACCAACCCACTCACTCACCCACCCACTCACCCACTCACTCACCCACTCACCCACCCACTCACTCACCCACTCACACAGCTACACACACACACAGACACACTCACCCACCCACTAACTCACCCACCCACTCACCCACTCACTCACCCACTCACCCACCCACTCACTCACCCACTCACACAGCTACACACACACACAGACACACTCACCCACCCACTCACTCACCCACCCACTCACCCACTCACTCACCCACTCACCCACCCACTCACTCACCCACTCACACAGCTACACACACACACAGACACACTCACCCACCCACTCACTCACCCACCCACTCACCCACTCACTCACCCACTCACCCACCCACTCACACAGCTACACACACACACACACACTCACCCACCCACTCACTCACCCACTCACACAGCTACACACACACACACTCACCCACCCACTCACTCACCCACCCACTCACCCACTCACTCACCCACTCACTCACCCACTCACACAGCTACACACACACACAGACACACTCACCCACCCACTCACTCACCCACCCACTCACCCACTCACTCACCCACTCACCCACCCACTCACTCACCCACTCACACAGCTACACACACACACACAGACACACTCACCCACCCACTCACTCACCCACCCACTCACTCACCCACTCACCCACCCACTCACTCACTCACTCACACAGCTACACACACACACAGACACACTCACCCACCCACTCACTCACCCACCCTTCTCACTCACTCACCCACCCACCCACCCACTCACCCACTCAGCTACACACAGCTACACACACACAGACACACCCACCCACCCACCCACTCACCCACTCAACCACCCACTCACCCACTCACTCACCCACCCACTCACCCACTCACTCACCCACTCACTCACCCACTCACTCACCCACTCACACAGCTACACACACACACAGACACACTCACCCACCCACTCACTCACCCACCCACTCACCCACTCACTCACCCACTCACCCACCCACTCACTCACCCACTCACACAGCTACACACACACACAGACACACTCACCCACCCACTCACTCACCCACCCACTCACCCACTCACTCACCCACTCACCCACCCACTCACTCACCCACTCACACAGCTACACACACACACAGACACACTCACCCACCCACTCACTCACCCACCCACTCACCCACTCACTCACCCACCCACCCACTCACTCACCCACTCACACAGCTACACACACACACAGACACACTCACCCACCCACTCACTCACCCACCCACTCACCCACTCACTCACCCACCCACCCACTCACTCACCCACTCACACAGCTACACACACACACAGACACACTCACCCACCCACTCACTCACCCACCCACTCACCCACTCACTCACCCACTCACCCACCCACTCACTCACCCACTCACACAGCTACACACACACACAGACACACTCACCCACCCACTCACTCACCCACCCACTCACCCACTCACTCACCCACTCACCCACCCACCCACCCACTCACTCACACAGCTACACACACACACAGACACACTCAGCCACCCACTCACTCACCCACCCTTCTCACTCACTCACCCACCCACTCACCCACTCACTCACCCACTCAGCTACACACAGCTACACACACACAGACACACCCACCCACCCACCCACTCACCCACTCAACCACCCACTCACCCACCCACCCACTCACCCACTCACACAGCTACACACACCCACTCACTCACCCACCCACCCACCCACTCACTCACCCACCCACCCACCCACTCACTCACCCACCCACTCACCCACCCACTCACTCACCCACTCACACAGCTACACACACACACAGACACACTCACCCACCCACTCACTCACCCACCCACTCACCCACTCACTCACCCACTCACCCACCCACTCACTCACCCACTCACACAGCTACACACACACACAGACACACTCACCCACCCACTCACTCACCCACCCACTCACCCACTCACTCACCCACTCACCCACCCACTCACTCACCCACTCACACAGCTACACACACACACAGACACACTCACCCACCCACTCACTCACCCACCCACTCACCCACTCACTCACCCACTCACCCACCCACTCACTCACCCACTCACACAGCTACACACACACACAGACACACTCACCCACCCACTCACTCACCCACCCACTCACCCACTCACTCACCCACTCACCCACCCACTCACTCACTCACACAGCTACACACACACACAGACACACTCACCCACCCACTCACTCACCCACCCTTCTCACTCACTCACCCACCCACCCACTCACCCACTCACTCACCCACTCAGCTACACACAGCTACACACACACAGATACACCCACCCACCCACTCACCCACTCAACCACCCACTCACCCACTCACACAGCTACACACACAGCTACACACACCCACTCACTCACCCACTCACCCACCCACCCACCCACTCACCCACCCACTCACTCACCCACTCACCCACCCACTCACCCACTCACCCACTCACACAGCTACACACACAGCTACACACACACACAGACACACTCACCCACCCACCCACCCACTCACTCACCCACTCACCCACTCACCCACTCACCCACCCACCCACTCACCCACTCACCCACTCACTCACCCACCCACCCACTCACCCACCCACTCACCCACTCACCCACTCACTCACCCACCCACCCACTCACCCACCCACCCACCCACCCACTCACCCACCCACCCACCCACCCACTCACTCACTCACCCACTCACCCACTCACTCACTCACCCACTCACTCACTCACTCACCACCCACTCACTCACTCACCCACTCACTCACCCACCCACCCACCCAGTCACCCACCCACCCACCCACTCACCCACTCACTCACTCACTCACCCACCCACCCACCCACCCACTCACTCACCCACCCACCCACCCACCCACTCACCCACTCACCCACCCACCCACTCACCCACCCACCCACCCACCCACCCACTCACTCACTCACCCACCCACCCACTCACCCACTCACCCACCCACCCACCCACTCACCCACTCACCCACTCACCCACCCACCCACTCACTCACCCACCCACCCACCCACTAACCCACCCACTCACTCACCCACCCACCCACCCACCCACTCACCCACCCACCCACCCACCCACTCACCCACCCACCCACCCACTCACCCACTCACCCACTCACCCACCCACCCACTCACTCACCCACCCACCCACCCACTCACCCACCCACCCACCCACTCACCCACCCACCCACCAACTCACCCACTCACTCACCCACTCACCCACTCACCCACCCACCCACCCACCCACTCACCCACCCACCCACTCACCCACCCACCCACTCACTCACCCACCCACCCACTCACCCACCCACCCACCCACCCACCCACTCACCCACCCACCCACCCACTCACCCACCCACCCACCCACTCACCCACTCACTCACCCACCCACTCACCCACTCACCCACCCACCCACCCACCCACTCACCCACCCACCCACCCACTCACCCACCCACCCACCCACCCACTCACCCACCCACCCACCCACCCACCCACTCACCCACCCACCCACCCACCCACTCACCCACCCACTCACCCACCCACCCACCCACTCACCCACCCACCCACCCACCCACTCACCCACCCACTCACCCACCCACTCACCCACTCACCCACTCACCCACTCACCCACCCACCCACTCACCCACTCACCCACTCACTCACCCACCCACCCACCCACCCACCCACTCACCCACTCACTCCACCCACCCACCCACCCACCCACTCACCCACTCACTCACCCACCCACCCACTCACCCACCCACCCACTCACTCACCCACTCACCCACCCACCCACTCACCCACTCACTCACCCACCCACTCACCCACTCACACAGCTACACACACACACAGACACACTCACCCACCCACTCACTCACCCACCCACTCACCCACTCACTCACCCACTCACCCACCCACTCACTCACTCACTCACACAGCTACACACACACAGACACACTCACCCACCCACTCACTCACCCACCCTTCTCACTCACTCACCCACCCACCCACTCACTCACCCACTCAGCTACACACAGCTACACACACACAGACACACCCACCCACCCACTCACCCACTCAACCACCCACTCACCCACTCACACAGCTACACACACAGCTACACACACACACAGCTACACACACCCCACTCACTCACCCACTCACCCACCCACCCACCCACTCACCCACCCACTCACTCACCCACTCACCCACCCACTCACCCACTCACCCACTCACCCACTCACACAGCTACACACACAGCTACACACACACACAGACACACTCACCCACCCACCCACCCACTCACTCACCCACTCACCCACTCACCCACCCACCCACTCACCCACCCACCCACTCACCCACTCACCCACTCACTCACCCACCCACCCACTCACCCACCCACTCACCCACTCACCCACTCACTCACCCACCCACCCACTCACCCACCCACCCACCCACTCACCCACCCACCCACTCACCCACCCACCCACCCAACCACTCACCCACCCACCCACTCACTCACCCACCCACCCACCCACCCACCCACCCACCCACCCACTCACTCACCCACTCACCCACTCACCCACTCACTCACTCACCCACTCACTCACTCACCCACCCACCCACCCACTCACCCACCCACCCACCAACTCACCCACTCACTCACCCACTCACCCACTCACCCACCCACCCACCCACTCACCCACCCACCCACTCACCCACCCACCCACCCACTCACTCACCCACCCACCCACTCACCCACCCACCCACCCACCCACCCACTCACCCACCCACCCACTCACCCACCCACCCACCCACTCACCCACCCACCCACCCACCCACCCACTCACCCACCCACCCACTCACCCACCCACCCACCCACTCACCCACCCACCCACTCACCCACCCACTCACCCACACACACACCCACTCACCCACTCACCCACTCACCCACCCACTCACCCACACAAACACCCACTCACCCACTCACCCACCCACCCACCCACTCACCCACACACACACCCACTCACCCACCCACCCACCCACTCACCCACCCACCCACCCACTCACCCACACACACACCCACTCACCCACCCACCCACCCACTCACCCACCCACCCACCCACTCACCCACCCACTCACCCACCACCCACCCACTCCACTCACCCACCCACTCACCCACCCACCCACTCACCCACCCACTCACCCACACACCCACCCACCCACCCACCCACTCACCCACCCACCCACTCACCCACCCACCCACCCACTCACCCACCCACCCACTCACCCACCCACTCACCCACACACACACCCACTCACCCACTCACCCACTCACCCACCCACTCACCCACACAAACACCCACTCACCCACCCACCCACCCACTCACCCACACACACACCCACTCACCCACCCACCCACCCACTCACCCACCCACCCACCCACTCACCCACACACACACCCACTCACCCACCCACCCACCCACTCACCCACCCACCCACCCACTCACCCACCCACTCACCCACCCACTCACTCACCCACCCACACACAGAGGGGGGTTCAGGCTGCAGACTGACCGATGCCAAGAGGCGGTCGATGTTCTTGGGACTCATCGTGAAGACTGCAGCCTCCACTCAGACAGGGAGAGAGACACACACAGCTAGTTAGTTAGACACAGAGATACACAGAGAGACACACACAGCGAGTTAGTTAGACACAGAGACACACAGACACACAGAGACACACAGACAGAGAGAGACACACAGAGAGACAGAGAGAGACACACAGAGTTAGTTAGTTAGACACAGAGACACACACACACAGAGACACACAGACAGAGAGAGACACACAGAGAGACAGAGAGAGACACACAGAGTTAGTTAGTTAGTTAGACACAGAGACACACAGACACACAGAGACACAGACAGAGAGAGACACACAGAGAGACAGAGAGAGACACACAGAGTTAGTTAGTTAGACACAGAGACACAGAGACACACAGAGACACACAGACAGAGAGAGACACACAGAGAGACAGAGAGAGACACACAGAGTTAGTTAGTTAGACACAGAGACACACAGAGACACACAGAGAGAGACACACACAGCGAGTTAGACACAGAGACACACAGAGACACACAGAAACACAGAGACACACAGAGAGACACAGAGAGAGAGACAGGGAGAGAGACACACACAGCTAGTTAGTTAGACACAGAGACACACAGAGACACACACAGCTAGTTAGACACAGAGAAACACAGAGAGACACACACACAGCTAGTTAGTTAGACACAGAGACACACAGAGAGAGACACAGAGAGAGAGACACACAGAGAGACGCACACACAGCTAGTTAGACACAGAGACACAGAGAGACACAGAGAGAGAGAGACACACAGAGAGACACACACACAGCTAGTTAGACACAGAGAGACACACAGAGACACACAGAGAGACACACAGAGAGACACAGTTAGTTAGACACAGACACACATAGAGAGACACACAGAGGACTCATCGTGAAGACTGCAGCTTCTACTTAGACACAGAGAGAGACACACACACACAGCTAGTTAGACACAGAGACACACAGAGAGACACACAGACACAGAGACACGCGGCCGTTACCATGGAGACCTCCACCCCCTATGGCGACAGCAACGCGCGCTCCGATTGGTTCACGGAGGGAGGGAGGGAGGGGTTAGGGGGACTACCCCCTGGGCTGTGATTGGCTACCAGTTAGCCGTGTAGGGGGGGGGGTGAAGGGCTTCCCCGCGTTGTGATTGGTCAGCAAGTTAACCCGCTCCCCATTGGTTAATTTCACCTCTTATTGAAGGTAACGATGTGGAACATTTTAATTACTCAATGTGACGAAGCTAATCGCAATGATTATTCATTTCTCGTCGTTTGTTCACTTTAACAATAATTAGTTATTGTGAAGAACAATAATTAATTATTGTGAAGAACAATAATGGGGCCAACGTTGGATGCACTTTGCCGCGGTCCCTCCACCCCCCACCCCTCTAACGTTGGGTGCACTTTGCCGCGGTCCCTCCACCACCCCACCCCTCTAACGTTGGATGCACTTTGCCGCGGTCCCTCCACCCCTCCCCTCTAACGTTGGATGCACTTTGCCGCGGTCCCTCCACTCCCCCCACCTCTAACGTTGGGTACACTTTGCCGCGGTCCCTCAACTCCCCAACCCTCTAACGTTGGATGCACTTTGCCGCGGTCCCTCCACCCCCCCCACCTCTAACGTTGGACGCACTTTGCCGCGGTCCCTCCACCCCCCACCCCTCTAACGTTGGATGCACTTTGCCGCGGTCCCTCCACACCCCCTCTAACGTTGGACGCACTTTGCCGCGGTCCCTCCACCCCCCACCCCTCTAACGTTGGATGCACTTTGCCGCGGTCCCTCCAAACCCCCTCTAACGTTGGACGCACTTTGCCGCGGTCCCTCCACCCCCCACCCTCTAACGTTGGATGCACTTTGCCGCGGTCTCTCCACCCCCCCCCCCCCCAACGTTGGACGCACTTTGCCGCGGTCCCTCCACCCCCCACCCCTCTAACGTTGGATGCACTTTGCCGCGGTCCCTCCACACCCCCCCCAACGTTGGATGCACTTTGCCGCGGTCCCTCCACACCCCCCTGCACTTTGCCGCGGTCCCTCCACCCCCCACCCCTCTAACGTTGGGTGCACTTTGCCGCGGTCCCTCCACCCCCCCACCCTCTAACGTTGGGTGCACTTTGCCGCGGTCCCTCCACCCCCCCCACCCCTCTAACGTTGGATGCACTTTGCCGCGGTCCCTCCACTCCCCCACCCCTCTAACGTTGGGTGCACTTTGCCGCGGTCCCTCCACTCCCCAACCCTCTAACGTTGGATGCACTTTGCCGCGGTCCCTCCACCCCCCCCCACCCCTCTAACGTTTGGATGCACTTTGCCGCGGTCCCACCACCCCCCCACCCCTCTAACGTTGGATGCACTTTGCCGCGGTCCCTCCACCCCCCCCTCTAACGTTGGATGCACTTTGCCGCGGTCCCTCCACCCCCCCCCACCTCTCTAACGTTGGATGCACTTTGCCGTGGGTCCCTCCACCCCCCCACCTCTCTAACGTTGGATGCACTTTGCCGCGGTCCCTCCACCCCCCCCACCTCTCTAACGTTGGATGCACTTTGCCGTGGGTCCCTCCACCCCCCCACCCCTCTAACGTTGAATGCACTTTGCCGCGGTCCCTCCACCCCCCCACCTCTCTAACGTTGGATGCACTTTGCCGCGGTCCCTCCACCCCCCCCCTCTAACGTTGGATGCACTTTGCCGCGGTCCCTCCACTCCCCCCACCTCTAACGTTGGGTGCACTTTGCCGCGGTCCCTCAACTCCCCAACCCTCTAACGTTGGATGCACTTTGCCGCGGTCCCTGCACCCCCCACCCCTCTAACGTTGGATGCACTTTGCCGCGGTCCCTCCACCCCCCCCACCTCTAACGTTGGACGCACTTTGCCGCGGTCCCCTCCACCCCCCACCCCTCTAACGTTGGATGCACTTTGCCGCGGTCCCTCCACACCCCCTCTAACGTTGGACGCACTTTGCCGCGGTCCCTCCACCCCCCACCCCTCTAACGTTGGATGCACTTTGCCGCGGTCCCTCCACTCCCCCCCCCTCTAGCGTTGGATGCACTTTGCCGCGGGTCCCTCCACCCCCCCCACTCTAATGTCGGATGCACTTTGCCGCGGTCCCTCCACCCCACCCCTCTAACGTTGTACGCGCTTTGCCGCGGTCCCTCCACCACCACCTCTAACGTTGGACGCGCTTTTGCCGCGGTCCCTCACCACCACCTCCCTCACGGCGTCTCCCGCCACCGCTCAGCAAACCACGCCAGGTTCGACTCACAGTACGGAGCGGGGGAGGGTCTCTGCAGGGAGGTGATGTTGATGATGGGGGCTGTTGGACCCCCATCAACAACATCAACATCACTGAATGTCCACGGTCCCATAGCCAACACCGTTTACGTTAACCCGACTCGGTGAGGCCTAGTCGAGTCGGGCCCCCCGGGCTTGCCTGGATGTGCTGCCCAGGATGTGGTCGCTTCTGCCGCAGGGGGGTGGTGGATGGGGGGGGGGGTGGTTCTTCTCTCAGTACTGGGGGATGTCTGGAGCGAGATGATGTTGTATGGGGGGCTGTTGGACCCCCATCAACAACATCAACATCACTGAATGTCCACAGTCCCATAGCCAGCATCGTTAAGTTAACCCGACTCGGTGAGGCCTAGTCGAGTCGGGCCCCCGTGGCTTGCCTGGATGTGCTGCCCGGGTTGTGGTCGTTTGCGCCGCAGGGGGATACGGGGGGTGGTCCGACTCCCAGTACGGACGGATTTCTGGACGGCGATGTTGTTGATGTTGTTGATGGGGGGCTGTAGACCCCCATCAACAACATCACCACCATCGCCAAATCTCCATGGTCTCATCGCTATCAAGTTACTCTGAGGCGTGTCGAGGCCTAGCCGAGTCGGGCCCCCCCGGCTTTCCTGGACGGGTCAGCCCGGGATGTGATCGTTTGCGCCGCAGGGGTGGCAGGGAGAGGCTGAGTGGTGGTTTAAGATGGGTGGTCTCTGGGTGTGGTGAGTCTGTGGGGTGTCTGTGTGGTGAGTCTGTGGGTCTCTGTGTGGGTCTCTGTGTCTGTGTGGTGAGTCCTGTGGGTCTCTGTGTGGTGAGTCTGTGGGTCTCTGTGGGGTGAGTCTGTGGGTCTCTGTGTGGTGAATCTGTGTGTGTCTGTGTGGTGAGTCTGTGGGTCTCTGTGTGGTGAGTCTGTGGGTCTCTGTGTGGTGAGTCTGTGGGTCTCTGTGTGGTGAGTCTGTGGATCTCTGTGTGGTGAGTCTGTGGGGTCTCTGTGTGGTGAGTCTGTGGGTCTCTGTGTGGTGAGTCTGTGGGTGTCTGTGTGGTGAGTCTGTGGGTCTCTGTGTGGCGAGTCTGTGGGTCTCTGTGTGGTGAGTCTGTGGGTCTCTGTGGGGTGAGTCTGTGGGTCTCTGTGGGGTGAGTCTGTGGGTCTCTGTGGGGTGAGTCTGTGGGTCTCTGTGTGTTGAGTCTGTGGGTCTCTGTGTGGTGAATCTGTGGGTCTCTGTGTGGTGAGTCTGTGGGTCTCTGTGTGGTGAGTCTGTGGGTCTCTGTGTGGTGCGTCTGGGTCTCTGTGTGTTGAGTCTGTGGGTCTCTGTTTGGTGAGTCTGGGTCTCTGTGTGGTGAATCTGTGGGTCTATGTGTGGTGAATCTGTGGGTCTCTGTGTGGTGAGTTTGTGGGTCTCTGTGTGGTGAATCTGTGGGTCTCTGTGGGGTGAGTCTGTGGGTGTCTGTGTGGTGAGTCTCTGTGTGGTGAGTCTGTGGGTCTCTGTGTGGTGAGTCTGTGGGTCTCTGTGTGGTGAGTCTGTGGATCTCTGTGTGGTGAGTCTGTGGGTCTCTGTGTGGTGAGTCTGTGGGTCTCTGTGTGGTGAGTCTGTGGGTGTCTGTGTGGTGAGTCTGTGGGTCTCTGTGTGGCGAGTCTGTGGGTCTCTGTGTGGTGAGTCTGTGGGTCTCTGTGGGGTGAGTCTGTGGGTCTCTGTGGGGTGAGTCTGTGGGTCTCTGTGGGGGTGAGTCTGTGGGGTCTCTGTGTGTTGAGTCTGTGGGTCTCTGTGTGGTGAATCTGTGGGTCTCTGTGTGGTGAGTCTGTGGGTCTCTGTGTGGTGAGTCTGTGGGTCTCTGTGTGGTGCGTCTGGGTCTCTGTGTGTTGAGTCTGTGGGTCTCTGTGTGGTGAGTCTGGGTCTCTGTGTGGTGAATCTGTGGGTCTCTGTGTGGTGAGTCTATGGGTCTGTGTGTGGTGAATCTGTGGGTCTCTGTGTGGTGAGTCTGTGGGTCTCTGTGTGGTGAATCTGTGGGTCTCTGTGTGGTGAGCCTGTGGTTGTCTGTGTGGTGAGTCTATGGGTCTCTGTGTGGTGAATCTGTGGGTCTCTGTGTGGTGAGTCTGTGGGTCTCTGTGTGGTGAATCTGTGGGTCTCTGTGTGGTGCGTCTGGGTCTCTGTGTGTTGAGTCTGTGGGTCTCTCTGTGGTGAGTTTGGGTCTCTGTGTGGTGAATCTGTGGGTCTCTGTGTGGTGAGTCTGTGGGTCTCTGTGTGGTGAATCTGTGGGTCTCTGTGTGGTGAGTCTGTGGGTCTCTGTGTGGTGAATCTGTGGGTCTCTGTGGTGAGTCTGTGGGTCTCTGTGGTGAGTCTGTGGGTCTCTGTGTGGTGAATCTGTGGGTCTCTGTGTGGTGAGTCTGTGGGTCTCTGTGTGGTGAATCTGTGGGTCTCTGTGTGGTGAGTCTGTGGGTCTCTGTGTGGTGAATCTGTGGGTCTCTGTGGTGAGTCTGTGGGTCTCTGTGTGGTGAGTCTGTGGGTCTCTGTGTGGTGAATCTGTGGGTCTCTGTGGTGAGTCTGTGGGTCTCTGTGGTGAGTCTGTGGGTCTCTGTGTGGTGAGTCTGTGGGTCTCTGTGTGGTGAGTCTGTGGTCTCTGTGTGGTGAGTTTGTGGGTCTCTATGTGAGTCTGTGTAGACACACCTGTACCCCCACGCACCTATGCCCACACACCTGTACACACACACCTGTGTGCGTACCTGCAGGATGTCGTACATGCTGCCGCACCTGTACACACACACACACACCTGTACACACACCTGTACCCACACACACCTGTACACACACACCTGTACCCACACACCTGTACACACACACACCTGTACCCACACACCTGTACCCACACAACACACCTGTACACACACACCTGTACCCACACACCTGTACACACACACACCTGTACCCACACACCTGTACCCACACACCTGTACCCACACACCTGCACCCATACACCTGTACACACACACCTGTACCCACACCTGTGTGTGTGCCTGCAGGATGTCGTACATGCTGCCGCACCTGCATAATGGCTGGCAGGTGGACCAGGCGATCCTGTCGGAGGAGGACCGCGTGTTGGTCATTCGCTTCGGACACGACTGGGACCCCACGTGCATGAAGATGGACGAGGTTTTGTACTCCATCGCCGAGAAGGTGGACGCTCTCACTCGCTCGCTCCCTCGCTCGCTCGCTCACTCGCTCAGTTACCCACTCAGCCACTTACTCACTCAGACACTCAGACACTCACTCACCCACCTACTCACTCACTCAGACACTCACTCACTCAGACACTCAGACACTCACTCACTCACCCCACTCACTCACTCACCCACCCACCCACCCACTCACTCACTCACCCACCCACCCACCCACTCACTCACTCACCCACCCACTCACCCATCCACCCACGTGCATGAAGATGGACGAGGTTCTGTACTCCATCGCCGAGAAGGTGGACGCTCTCGCTCGCTCGCTCACTGGCTCGCTCGCTCAGTTACCCACTCAGCCACTTACTCACTCAGACACTCAGACACTCACTCACCCACCTACTCACTCAGACACTCACTCAGACACTCACTCAGACACTCAGACACTCACTCACTCACTCAGCCACTCACTCACTCACCCCACTCACTCACCCACCCACCCACCCACTCACTCACTCACTCACCCACCCACTCACCCATCCACCCACGTGCATGAAGATGGACGAGGTTCTGTACTCCATCGCCGAGAAGGTGGACGCTCTCGCTCGCTCGCTCACTGGCTCGCTCGCTCGCTCAGTTACCCACTCAGCCACTTACTCACTCAGCCACTTACTCACTCAGACACTCAGACACTCACTCACCCACCTACTCACTCACTCAGACACTCACTCACTCAGACACTCACTCACCCACTCACTCACCCACCCACCCACCCACTCACCCACTCACCCACCCACCCACCCACTCACCCACTCACTCACCCACTCACTCAATCACTCACTCACCCACTCACCCACTCACTCACCCACTCACTCACCCACCCACCCTGTCTCCCAGGTGAAGAACTTTGCTGTGATCTATTTGGTTGACATCACTGAGGTGCCGGACTTCAACAAAATGTACGAACTCTACGACCCCTGCACCTGCATGTTCTTCTTCAGGTGAGTGGGTGAGTGGGTGGGTGAGTGGGTGGGTGAGTGGGTGGGTGGGTGGGTGAGTGGGTGAGTGGGTGAGTGGGTGGGTGGGTGGGTGGGTGAGTGGGTGAGTGGGTGGGTGAGTGGGTGGGTGGGTGGGTGAGTGGGTGAGTGAGTGAGTGGGTGAGTGGGTGGGTGAGTGGGTGGGTGGGTGGGTGAGTGGGTGGGTGAGTGGGTGGGTGAGTGGGTGAGTGGGTGGGTGAGTGGGTGGGTGGGTGGGTGAGTGGGTGAGTGGGTGGGTGGGTGGGTGGGTGAGTGGGTGAGTGGGTGAGTGGGTGGGTGGGTGGGTGGGTGAGTGGGTGAGTGAGTGAGTGGGTGGGTGGGTGGGTGGGTGAGTGGGTGAGTGAGTGGGTGGGTGGGTGAGTGAGTGAGTGGGTGGGTGGGTGGGTGGGTGAGTGGGTGGGTGAGTGGGTGGGTGAGTGGGTGGGTGGGTGGGTGGGTGGGTGAGTGGGTGAGTGGGTGGGTGAGTGGGTGGGTGGGTGAGTGGGTGGGTGAGTGGGTGGGTGGGTGAGTGGGTGGGTGAGTGGGTGGGTGGGTGGGTGGGTGAGTGGGTGAGTGGGTGAGTGGGTGGGTGAGTGGGTGGGTGGGTGGGTGAGTGGGTGGGTGAGTGGGTGGGTGGGTGGGTGGGTGGGTGGGTGGGTGGGTGAGTGGGTGAGTGGGTGGGTGAGTGGGTGGGTGGGTGAGTGGGTGGGTGAGTGGGTGGGTGGGTGGGTGGGTGAGTGGGTGGGTGGGTGGGTGGGTGAGTGGGTGGGTGGGTGAGTGGGTGGGTGAGTGGGTGGGTGGGTGAGTGGGTGGGTGAGTGGGTGAGTGGGTGGGTGGGTGAGTGGGTGGGTGGGTGAGTGGGTGGGTGGGTGGGTGGGTGGGTGGGTGAGTGAGTGGGTGGGTGGGTGGGTGAGTGAGTGGGTGGGTGAGTGGGTGGGTGAGTGAGTGAGTGGGTGGGTGAGTGGGTGGGTGATGTGAGTGAGTGGGTGAGTGGGTGGGTGGGTGGGTGGGTGAGTGGGTGAGTGGGTGGGGTGAGTGGGTGGGTGGGTGGGTGAGTGGGTGAGTGAGTGGGTGGGTGAGTGGGTGGGTGGGTGGGTGGGTGGGTGAGTGGGTGAGTGGGTGAGTGGGTGGGTGGGTGAGTGAGTGAGTGGGTGGGTGGGTGAGTGGGTGGGTGGGTGGGTGAGTGGGTGAGTGAGTGAGTGAGTGGGTGGGTGAGTGGGTGGGTGGGTGGGTGGGTGAGTGGGTGGGTGGGTGGGTGGGTGAGTGAGTGGGTGGGTGGGTGAGTGGGTGGGGTGGGTGGGTGGGTGAGTGGGTGGGTGGGTGAGTGGGTGGGTGGGTGGGTGGGTGAGTGGGTGGGTGGGTGGGTGGGTGGGTGGGTGGGTGAGTGAGTGGGTGGGTGGGTGAGTGGGTGGGTGGGTGGGTGGGTGAGTGGGTGGGTGGGTGAGTGAGTGGGTGGGTGAGTGAGTGGGTGGGTGGTTGAGTGGGTGGGTGGGTGGGTGGGTGGGTGAGTGAGTGGGTGGGTGGGTGAGTGGGTGTGTGAGTGAGTGAGTGGGTGGGTGAGTGAGTGAGTGGGTGAGTGAGTGAGTGGGTGGGTGAGTGGGGTGGGTGGGTGAGTGGGTGGGTGGGTGGGTGAGTGAGTGGGTGGGTGAGTGGGTGAGTGAGGGGGTGAGTGGGTGGGTGGGTGGGTGGGTGAGTGGGTGGGTGAGTGGGTGAGTGGGTGGGTGAGTGAGTGGCTGAGTGAGTGACTGAGTGGCTGAGTGAGTGACTGACTGAGTGGGTGAGTGAGTGAGTGAGTGGGTGGGTGGGTGTGTGAGTGAGTGAGTGGGTGGGTGAGTGAGTGAGTGGGTGGGTGGGTGGGTGGGTGTGTGAGTGAGTGAGTGGGTGGGTGAGTGAGTGAGTGAGTGAGTGGGTGGGTGAGTGGGTGAGTGGGTGAGTGAGTGGGTGGGTGAGTGGGTGAGTGAGTGAGTGAGTGGGTGAGTGAGTGGGTGAGTGAGTGGGTGGGTGAGTGGGTGGGTGGGTGAGTGGGTGGGTGGGTGGGTGAGTGAGTGGGTGGGTGGGTGGGTGAGTGAGTGGGTGAGTGAGTGAGTGGGTGGGTGAGTGAGTGGGTGGGTGAGTGGGTGGGTGGGTGAGTGAGTGGGTGGGGTGAGTGAGTGGGTGGGTGGGTGGGTGGGTGAGTGAGTGAGTGAGTGGGTGGGTGGGTGGGTGGGTGAGTGAGTGAGTGGGTGGGTGAGTGGGTGAGTGGGTGGGTGAGTGGGTGGGTGAGTGGGTGGGTGGGTGGGTGGGTGAGTGGGTGGGTGAGTGAGTGGGTGAGTGGGTGGGTGAGTGGGTGGGTGGGTGGGTGGGTGGGTGGGTGGGTGAGTGAGTGGGGTGGGTGAGTGAGTGGGTGGGTGAGTGAGTGGGTGGGTGAGGGGGTGAGTGGGTGGGTGGGTGGGTGGGTGGGTGAGTGGGTGAGTGGGTGGGTGAGTGAGTGGGTGGGTGAGTGGTGGGTGGGTGAGTGGGTGAGTGAGGGGGTGAGTGGGGGGTGGGTGGGTGGGTGGGGGTGTGTGAGTGAGTGAGTGGGTGGTGGTGAGTGGGTGGTGGGTGGGTGGGTGGGTGTGGGGGGGTGGGTGAGTGAGTGGTGGGGTGGGTGGGGTGAGTGGGTGGGTGGGTGGGTGAGTGGGTGAGTGGTGGGTGGGTGGTGGGTGAGTGAGTGTGAGTGGGTGGGTGGGTGGGTGGGGTGAGTGGGTGGGTGGGTGAGTGGGTGGGTGGGTGAGTGGGTGGGGTGGGTGGGTGGTGGTGGGTGGGTGAGTGGGTGGGTGGGTGGGTGGGTGAGTGGGTGGGTGGGTGGGTGGGTGGTGGGTGGTGGGTGGTGGGTGGGTGGGTGGGTGGTGGGTGGGTGGGTGGGTGGGGTGGGTGGTGGGTGAGTGGGTGGGTGGGGTGGGTGGGTGGTGGGTGGGTGGGTGAGTGGGGGTGGGTGGGTGGGTGGGTGGGTGGGTGGGTGGTGGGTGGTGGTGGGTGGGTGGTGGTGGGTGGGGTGAGTGGGTGGGGGTGGGTGGGTGGTGGTGGGTGGGTGGGGGGGGTGGTGAGTGGGTGGGTGGGTGGGTGGGTGGGTGGGTGGGTGAGTGGGGGTGGGTGGGGGTGGGTGGGTGGTGGGTGGGTGGGTGGGTGGTGGGTGAGTGGGTGGGTGGGTGGGTGGGTGGGTGGGTGGGGTGGGTGGGTGGGTGGGTGGGTGGTGGGGTGGGGGGTGGGTGGGTGGGTGGGTGGGTGGGTGGGTGGGTGGGGGGTGGGGTGGGTGAGTGGGTGGGTGGGTGGGTGGGTGGGTGGGTGGGTGGTGGGTGGGTGGGTGGGTGGGTGGGTGGGTGGGTGGGGGGTGGGTGGTGAGTGGGGGTGGGTGGGGTGAGTGGGTGGGTGGTGGGTGAGTGAGTGGGTGAGTGAGTGGGTGGGTGGGTGAGTGAGTGGGTGGCTGAGTGAGTGAGTGACTGAGTGGCTGAGTGAGTGAGTGACTGAGTGGCTGAGTGAGTGACTGACTGAGTGGGTGAGTGAGTGAGTGAGTGGGTGGGTGTGTGAGTGAGTGAGTGGGTGGGTGAGTGACTGACTGACTGACCGACTGACCGAGTGTCTGTGTGACTGAGTGAGCAATCCACCTCTCATCCCTCGCCGCGCCCTCCCTCAGGAACAAGCACATCATGATCGACCTGGGCACGGGGGAACAACAACAAGATCAACTGGGCGCTGGAGGATAAGCAGGAGATGGTGGACATCGTGGAGACGGTCTACCGCGGAGCTCGCAAGGGCCGGGGGTTGGTGGTGTCGCCCAAAGATTACTCCACCAAATACCGATACTAGACGCTCACTCAGTCAGGCAGGCAGTCGGGCGGTCAGTCAGTCAGTCACTCAGTCAGTTACTCATTCAGTCACTCACTCAGTCAGTTACTCACTCAGTCAGTCACTCACTCAGTTACTCACTCACTCAGTCACTCACTCACTCACCTACTCACTCACTCGCTCAGCCACCCACTCACCCACTCACCCATTCACCCACTCACTCACTCGCTCACCCACTCACCCACCCACTCACTCACTCACTCACGCGCCCACTCACCCACTCACCCACTCACTCGCTCACCCACTCACTCACCCACTCACTCACCCACTCACTCACCCACGCACTCACCCACTCACTCACTCAACCACTCACTCACCAACTCACCCATTCACCCACCCACTCACCCACTCACCCACCCACTCACCCACTCACCCACCCACTCACCCACCCACCCACTCACCCACCCACCCACCCACTCACCCACCCACTCACCCACTCACTCACCCACCCACTCACTCACTCACCCACCCACCCACCCACTCACCCACTCCACTCACTCACTCACTCCACACTCACTCACTCACTCACCCACTCACCCACCGAGTTTCTCCTCTGGGAGACTCTGCGTGTAACGTTGACGGTCAAATTAAATCTCTGCGCGTTTTGTACCTCCTGCTTCTGTGTCTCGTTGTGGGTGGGTGAGTGAGTGAGTGGGTGAGTGAGTGAGTGGGTGAGTGAGTGAGTGAGTGAGTGGGTGAGTGGGTGAGTGGGTGGGTGAGTGGGTGAGTGAGTGGGTGGGTGAGTGGGTGAGTGGGTGAGTGGGTGAGTGACTGAGTGAGTAAGTGGCCGAGTGAGTGGCTGAGTGAGTGAGTGGCTGAGTAAGTGAGTGGCCAAGTGAGTGAGTGAGTGAGTTGCCGAGTGAGTGAGTGGCTGAGTGAGTGAGTGACTGAGTGACTGAGTGAGTGACTGGGTGTGTGAGTGAATGTGTGTGTGAGTGACTGAGTGAGTGTGTGACTGGGTGAGTGACTGAGTGAGTGACTGGGTGTGTGAGTGAGTGTGTGTGTGTGTGAGTGACTGAGTGAGTTAGTAAGTGTGTGTGAGTGACTGAGTGACTGAGTGAGTGTGTGACTGGGTGAGTGACTGAGTGAGTGACTGGGTGTGTGAGTGAGTGTGTGAGTGAGTGACTGAGTGAGTGTGTGAGTGACTGAGTGAGTGAATGACTGGGTGAGTGAATGAGTGACTGGGTGAGTGACTGACTGAGTGACTGACTGAGTAACTGACTGAGTGAGTGAGTGACTGGGTGAGTGAGTGACTGACTGAGTGAGTGAGATCAGCGTGTGGGCATTCCCACAGCGACCTCTGCTGTAGTACACGAAATGACCCATTCACCAACCACCACTTCCACCACTTTCTCCATTGTCCAGGACCCATTCAGGGCAAAGCACCACATCTTAACGGCCTAGCTACAAATGATATTTGTAAACCAACACACGCACACGCACAAACACACACAGACAAACACACACACGCACGCACAAACACACACACACGCACAAACACACACAGACAAACACACACACGCACAAACACACACACACGCACAAACACGTAGGGCTATACAACTTGACCCTATCACAATGCCTGGATCATTTGAATCAACGTCCCCATGGTTCTCTCCCTCCCAATGATGCCTCAGCTAGCCAGAGGATGAGACTCACTCAGTCACTCACTCAGTCACTTACTCACGCAGTCACTCACTCAGTCACTCAGTCACTCGCTCAGCCACTCAGTCACTCACTCAGTCACTCACTCAGTCAGTCACTCACTCACCCACTCACTCATCCATACACGCACCCACCTACTCACCCATCCACCCACCTACCCACTCACCAACTCATCCATCCACTCAACCACCCACCCACTAACCCAGCCACTCACCCACCAACTCATTCACCAACTCACTCACCCATCTACTCACCCACCCACTCACCCACCTATTCACCCATACACTCACCCACCCACTCACCCACCCACTCATAATCTCAATCACTCTCTCTCAATATAACTGGCTGAGTGGCTGGGTGAGTGAATTTGTGGGTGAGTGAGTGGGGAGTGAGTGAGTGGCTTTGTGAGTGAGTTGATGAGTGAGTGGCTGAGTGGGTGACGAAGTGAGTGAGTTCGTGAGTGAGTGTGTGAAGGAGTGAGTGGTGAGTGAGTTTGTTAGTGGGTGAATGAGTAAGTGTCTATGTGTGAGTGTGTGAGTGAGTGAGTAACTGAGTTAGTGAGTGACTGGGCGAGTGGTTGAGTGAGTGATTGTATGAGTGATAGAGTGAGTGACTGAGTGAGTGACTGAGTGAGTGGGTGAGTGACTATGTTAGTTACTGGGTGAGTGGCTAAGTGTGTGAGTGAGTGACTGGGTGAGTGGCTGAGTGAGTGAGTGACTGAGTGAGTGAATGACTGGGTGAGTGGCTGAGTGAGTGAATGGATGAGTTAGTGAGTGACTGGGTAAGTGAGTGAATGACTTGAGTGCGTGAGTGGGTGAGTGAGTGACTTGAGTGAGTGAGTGACTGAGTGATTGAGTGGGTGACTGAGTGAGTGAGTGACTAAGTGAGTGAGTGCATTGTCCAGACCCATTCAGGGCAAGGCACCGCATCTCCCTCCCAAGGATGCCTCAGCTAGCCAGAGGATGAGACTCACTCAGTCACTCACTCACTCAGCCACTCACTCAGCCACTCACTCAGCCACTCACTCACCCAGTTACTCACTTACTCAGCCACTCACCCAGTCACTCAGCCACCCACTCAGCCACTCAGCCACCCACTCAGCCACTCACTCACGCAGTCACTCACTCAGCCACTCATTCACTCAGCCACTCACTCACTCAGCCACTCACTCACTCAGCCACTCACTCACCCAGTCACTCACTCACCCAGTCAATCACTCAGTCACTCAGCTACTCACTCACTCACTCAGTCACTCACCCACTCAGTCACTCACCCACTCAGTCACTCACTCAGCCACTCACTCACTCAGCCACTCACTCACCCAGTCACTCACTCACCCAGTCAATAACTCAGTCACTCAGCTACTCACTCACTCACTCAGTCACTCACCCACTCAGTCACTCACCCACTCAGTCACTCACTCACTCAGCCACTCACTCACTCAGCCACTCACTCACTCAGTCACTCAATCACCCAGTCACTCACTCACCCAGTCACTCAGTCACTCAGCCATTCACTCACTCAGTCACTCACTCACTCAGTCACTCACTCACTGAGTCACTCACTCACTCAGTCACTCACCCACTCACTCACTCAGTCACTCAGTCAGTCACTCAGTCACTCAGTCACTCAGTCACTCACTCACCCACTCACCCACCGAGTTTCCCTTCTGGGAGACTCTGCGTGTATTTAACGTTGACGGTCAAATTAAATCTTTGCGCGTTTTGTACCTCCTGCTTCTGTGTCTCGTTGTGGGTGGGTGGGTGAGTGACTGAGTGAGTGACTCAGTGAGTGAGTGACTGAGTGAGTGAGTGACTGAGTGAGTGAGTGAGTGGCTGAGTGACTGAGTGAGTGACTGGGTGAGTGAGTGACTGGGTGAGTGAGTGACTGAGTGAGTGAGTGGCTGAGTGATTGAGTGGCTGAGTGAGTGAGTGACTGAGTGGGTGAGTGACTGAGTGGGTGAGTGACTGAGTGAGTGAGTGGGTGGCTTTGTGAGTGAGTGACTGAGTGAGTGAGTGAATGGGTGAGTGGCTGAGTGAGTGAGTGACTGGGTGAGTGAGTGGCTGAGTGAGTGAGTGAGTGGCTGAGTGAGTGACTGAGTGACTGGGTGAGTGACTGAGTAAGTGACTGGGTGAGTGGCTAAGTGAGTGAGTGACTGGGTGAGTGGCTGGGTGAGTGGCTGAGTGAGTCCCTGGGTGAGTGGCTGGGTGAGTGGCTGAGTGAGTGAGTGAGTTATTGGATGAGTGAGTGAGTGACTGGGTGAGTGGCTGGGTGAGTGGCTGAGTGAGTCCCTGGGTGAGTGGCTGGGTGAGTGGCTGAGTGAGTGAGTGAGTTATTGGATGAGTGAGTGAGTGACTGGGTGAGTGAGTGACTGGGTGAGTGAGTGAGTAAGTGACTGGGTGAGTGGCTAAGTGAGTGAGTGACTGGGTGAGTGGCTGGGTGAGTGGCTGAGTGAGTCCCTGGGTGAGTGGCTGAGTGAGTGAGTGAGTTAGTTATTGGATGAGTGAGTGAGTGACTGGGTGAGTGAGTGGCTGGGAGAGTGAGTGAGTGATTGGGTGAGTGAGTGACTGGGTGAGTGAGTGAGTGATTGGGTGAGTGAGTGTGTGAATGGGTGGGTGAGTGGCTGAGTGAGTGATTGGATGAGTTAGTGATTGTATGTATGTATGAGTGCGTGAGTGAGTGAGTGCCTGGCTGAGTGAGTAACTGAGTGACTGGGTGAGTGACTGAGTAAGTGACTGGGTGAGTGGCTAAGTGAGTGAGTCCCTGGGTGAGTGGCTGAGTGAGTGAGTGAGTTCTTGTATGAGTGAGTGAGTGACTGGGTGAGTGAGTGACTGGGTGAGTGAGTGAGTGAGTGTGTGAGTGGGTGGGTGAGTGCGTGAGTGAGTGACTGGCTGAGTGACTGAGTGAGTGAGTGACTGAGTGAGCGGCTGAGTGAGTGAGTGAGTGACTGAGTGAGTGAGTGAGATGAGCGTCTGTGCATTCCCACAGCGACTTCTCCTGTAGTCCACCAATCGACCTATTCACCAACCCAACTTCAAAACTTCCTCATCCTGCATTGTCCAGCACCCATTCAGGGCAAGGCACGGCATCTTCACGGCCTAGCTACAAATTATAATTGTACACCAACACACACACACGCACACACAAGCGCACAAACACACACACACTTAGGGCTATACAACTTGACCCAATCAGAATGCCTGGATCATTTGCATCAACGTACCCATGGCTCCCTCCCTCCCAAGGATGCCTCAGCTAGCCAGAGGATAATACTCAGTCACTCACTCAGTCACTCACTCAGTCACCTTGCCACTCACCCAGTCACTCACTCAGTCACTCACTCAGCCACTCACTCAGCCACTCACTCAGTCACCTAGCCACTCACCCAGTCACTCACTCAGTCACTCACTCAGTCACTCACTCACTCAGCCACTAATTCAATTACTCACTTACTCAGCCACTCACCCAGTCAATCACTCAGTCACTCACTCAGCTACTCACTCAGTCACTCATTCACTCAGCCACTCACTCAACCACTCACTCACTCAGCCACTCACTCACTCACTCAGCCACTCAGCCATTAACTCAGCCACTAACTCAGCCACTTAGCCACTCACTCAGCCACTCACTCACTCAGCCAGTCACTCAATCAGCCA
Organism: Lampetra fluviatilis; assembly: GCF_964198595.1. Lineage (NCBI taxonomy): Eukaryota > Metazoa > Chordata > Hyperoartia > Petromyzontiformes > Petromyzontidae > Lampetra > Lampetra fluviatilis. Next base: position 9,699 of record NW_027620798.1, on the reverse strand, counting down.
CTCAGTGACTCACTCACTCAGTCACTCACTCAGCCACTCACTCACTCAGCCACTCACCCACTCACTCACTCAGTGACTCACTCACTCAGTCACTCACTAACTCAGTCACCCACTCACTCACTCAGTCACCCACTCACCCACTCACTCAGCCACTCAGTCACCCACTCACTCATCCACAAACTCACTCAGTCAGTCACTCAGCCACTCACCCAGTCACTCACTCACTCAGCCATCCACTCAGCCACTCACTCAGCCACTCACTCAGTCACTCACTCAGCCACTCACTCAGTCACCTAGCCACTCACCCAGTCACTCACTCACCCAGTCACTCACTCAGCTACTCACTCAGCCACTCGCTCAGTCACTCATTCACTCAGCCACTAATTCAGTTACTCACTTACTCAGCTACTCACCCAGTCACTCACTCAGACACTCGCCCAGTCACTCATTCACTCAGCCACTCACTCAACCACTCACTCACTCAGCCACTCACTCACTCAGCCACTCAGCCACTAACTCAGCCACTCACTCAGCCACTTATTCACAGACTCAGCCACTCACTCAATCAGCCACTCAGCTACTCCATCAGTCACTCACTCAGCCACTCACTCACCCAGCCACTCCAGTAACTCAGTCTATCACCCAGTCACTCACTCACCCAGTCACTCATTCACTCAATCAACCACTTATCCATTCACTCAACCACTCACTCACCCACGCATCCATTCACCCACTCTCCCACCCACCTACTCACCCATCCACCCACCTACCCACTCTCCCACCCACCCATCCAGTCACTAACCCAATCACTCACTGACCCACCGACGCACCAACTTTCTCACCCACCCACTCATCCATCCACCCACTCACCCACCCACTCATCCATCCACCAAACCACCCACTCACCCACCCACTCACCCATCCACTCACCCACCCACCCACTCACCCAGCCACTCACTTACCCACCCACTCATCCATCTACCCAACCACCCACTCATCCATCCAGCCACCCACCAACTCACCCACCCACCCACACACCAACCTGCCTGCTCACCTACCCACTCACCCAACTACTCACCCACCTACTCACCCACCTACTCACTCAACCACTCACTCAACCACTCACTCAACCACTCACTCACACATTCACTCACCCACTCACTCAGCTACGCATCCACTCACTAACCCACCCACTCACTCACTAACCCACCCACCCACTCACTAACCCACCCACCCACTCACTAACCCACCCACCCACTCACTAACCCACCCACCCACTCACTAACCCACCCACCCACCCACTCACTAACCCACCCACTCACTCACTCACTCACCCACCTACTCTCCCACCCACCTACTCATTCACCCACCCACTCACCCATCCACCCACTCATCCATCTACCCAACCACCCACTCACCCACCCACTCACCCAACCACTCACCCACCCACCCACTAACCCAGCCACTCACTTACCCACTCATCCATCCAGCCACCCACCAACTCACCCACCCACCCACACACCAATCTGCCTGCTCACCTACCCACTCACCCAACTACTCACCCACCTACTCACCCACCTACTCACTCAACCACTCACTCAACCACTCACTCAACCACTCACTCCCACATTCACTCACCCACTCACTCAGCTACGCATCCACTCACTAACCCACCCACTCACTCACTAACCCACCCACCCACTCACTAACCCACCCACCCACTCACTAACCCACCCACCCACTCACTAACCCACCCACCCACTCACTAACCCACCCACCCACTCACTAACCCACCCACCCACTCACTCACTCACTCACCCACCTACTCTCCCACCCACCTACTCATTCACCCACCCACTCACCCATCCACCCACTCATCCATCTACCCAACCACCCACTCACCCACCCACTCACCCAACCACTCACCCACCCACCCACTAACCCAGCCACTCACTTACCCACTCATCCATCCAGCCACCCACCAACTCACCCACCCACCCACACACCAACCTGCCTGCTCACCTACCCACTCACCCAACTACTCACCCACCTACTCACCCACCTACTCACTCAACCACTCACTCAACCACTCACTCAACCACTCACTCACACATTCACTCACCCACTCACTCAGCTACGCATCCACTCACTAACCCACCCACTCACTCACTAACCCACCCACCCACTCACTAACCCACCCACCCACTCACTAACCCACCCACCCACTCACTAACCCACCCACCCACTCACTAACCCACCCACCCACTCACTAACCCACTCACTCACTCACTCACCCACCTACTCTCCCACCCACCTACTCATTCACCCACCCACTCACCCATCCACCTACTCACCCATCCACCCACCGACCCACTCTCCCACCCACCCACCCACCCACTCACTGACCCACCCACTCACTCACCCACCTACTCTCCCACCCATCTACTCATTCACCCACCCACTCACCCATCCACCTACTCACCCATCCACCTACTCACCCATCCACCAACCCACCTACTCACCCACCCACTCACCCACCAACTCACCCACCCACACACCCACCCACCTACTTACTCACCCACTCACTCACCCACCTACCTATTCACCCACTCACTCATCCATCCACCAACTCACCCTCCTACTCACCCACCCACTCACTCACAATCTCAATCACTCTCTCTCAATATAACTGGGTGAGTGGCTGGGTGAGTGAATTTGTGGGTGAGTGAGTGGGGAGTGAGTGAGTGGCGATTGAGTGGGTCAGTGAGTGAGTGAGTGGTGAGTGAGTGGGTCAGAGTGGCATTGTGAGTGAGTGGCTAAGTGAGTGGCTAAGTGGGTGAGCGAGTGAGTGACTTCGTGAGTGAGCGTGTGAAGGAGTGAGTGGTGAGTGAGTTTGTTAGTGGATGAATGAGTAAGTGTGAGTGTGTGTGTGTGAGTGTGTGAGTGAGTGGCTGAGTTAGTGAGTGACTGGGTGAGTGGTTGAGTGAGTGATTGTATGAGTGAGTGAGTGAGTGGCTGAGTGAGTGACTGAGTGACTGGGTGAGTGGCTGAGTGAGTGAGTGGGTGAGTGGCTAAGTGAGTAAGTGACTGGGTGAGTGGCTGAGTGAGTGAGTGACTGGGTGAGTGACTGAGTGAGTGACTGGGTGAGTGTGTGAGTGAGTGGCTGAGTGACTGAGTAGGTGGCTGGGTGAGTGGCTGAGTGGGTGAGCGAGAGAGTGACTTTATGAGCGTGTGAAGGAGTGAGTGGTGAGTAAGTTTTTTAGTAGATGAATGACTTAGTATGTGTGTGGGTGCGTGGGTGGGTAAGTGAGTGATTGGGTGGTTGGATGAGTGAGTGAGTGATTGGATGAGTGAGTGACTGAGTGAGTGGCTGAGTGAGTGTGTGGCTGAGTGAGGGGCTGAGTGAGTGAGTGACTGAGTGAGTGACTGAGTGAGTGAATGACTGAGTGAGTGAGTGACTGAGTGAGTGGCTGAGTGAGTGAGTGACTGGGTGAGTGACTGGGTGAGTGGCTGAGTGGGTGAGCGAGAGAGTGACTTCGTGAGCGTGTGAAGGAGTGAGTGGTGAGTAAGTTTTTTAGTGGATGAATGAGTTAGTATGTGTGTGAGTCGGTGGGTGGGTAAGTGAGTGATTGGGTGGGTGGATGAGTGAGTGAGTGATTGGATGAGTGAGTGACTGAGTGAGTGGCTGAGTGAGTGAGTGACTGAGTGAGTGGCTGAGTGAGTGAGTGACTGAGTGAGTGACTGACTGAGTGAGTGAGTGAGTGACTGAGTGAGTGGCTGAGTGAGTGAGTGACTGAGTGAGTGAATTACTGAGTGAGTGAGTGGCTGAGTGAGTGAGTGACTGGGTGAGCGAGAGAGTGACTTCGTGAGCGTGTGAAGGAGTGAGTGGTGAGTAAGTTTGTTGGTGGATGAATGAGTTAGTATGTGTGTGAGTGGGTGGGTGGGTCAGTGAGTGATTGGGTGGGTGGATGAGTGAGTGAGTGATTGGAAGAGTGAGTGAGTGACTGAGTGAGTGGCTGAGTGAGTGAGTGGCTGAGTGAGTGGCTGAGTGAGTGAGTGACTGAGTGAGTGACTGACTGAGTGAGTGAGTGAATTACTGAGTGAGTGAGTGAGTGGCTGAGTGAGTGAGTGACTGGGTGAGTGGATAAGTGAGTGAGTGACTGGGTGAGTGGCTAAGTGAGTGAGTGGCTGAGTGCGTGAGTGACTGGGTGAGTGGCTAAGTGAGTGAGTGACTGGGTGAGCGAGTGAGTGAGTTCGTGAGTGAGCGTGTGAAGGAGTGAGTGGTGAGTACGTTTTTTAGTGGATGAATGAGTTAGTATGTGTGTGAGTGGGTGGGTGGGTCAGTGAGTTATTGGGTGGGTGAGGAAGTAACTGAGTTATTGCGTGACTGGTTGAATGTCTGAGTGAGTGAGATGAGCGTGTGTGCATTCCCACAGCGACTTCTCCTGTAGTCCACAAATCGACCCATTCAACAACCCAACTTCAAAACTTCCTGATCCCGCATTCTCCAGACCCATTCAGGGCAAGGCACCGCATTTTTGCGTCCAACCTATACATCATAATTGTAAACCAACACACATACAAACACGTAGGGCTATACAATTTGACCCAATCACAATGCCTGGATGATTTGCATCAACGTCCCCAGGGCACCCAGCTCGCCAGCTCGCTCAAGGGGTATTAAAGCCCACGGTCCGACAGAGGTTGAGACAGCTGAGGTTTGTACATCAGAGGTAAAGTCTCACTCAGTCACTCACTCAGTCACTCACTCAGTCACTCACTGAGTCACTCACTCACTCACTCAGTCACTCACTCAGTCACTCACTCACTCAGTCACTCACTCAGTCACTCACTGAGTCACTCACTCACTCACTCAGTCACTCACTCACTCAGTCACTCACTCAGTCCCCCACTCACTCAGTGAGTCACTCAGTCAATCACTCAGTCACCCACTCACTCAGTCACCCACTCACTCACTCAGTCACTCACCCACTTAGTCACTCACTCAGTCACCCACTGAGTCACTTACTCAGTCACTCATTTAGTCACTCAGTCACTCACTCAGTCACTCACTCACTCAGTCATCCAGCCACTCACTCATTCACTCACTCAGTCACTCACTCAGTCACTCACTCAGCCACTCAGTTACTCAGTCACTCACCTACGCACTCACTCAGTCACCCACCCACTCACTCAGTCACTCACCTACTCAGTCACTCAGTGGCCCACCCACTCACTCAGTCACCCTCTCACTCAGTCACTCACCCACTCAGTTACTCACCCATTCACTCACTCACTCACTCACTCGCTAAAACACCCAATCACTCACTCACCCACTCAGTCACTCACTCACTCACTCACCCACTCACTCAGTCACTCAGTCACCCACTCACTCAGTCACTCACCCACTAAGTCAGCCACCCACTCACTCAGTCACTCACTCAGTCACCCACTCACTCACTCACCCATTCACTCAGTCACTCACTCAGCCACTCACCCACCCACTCACTCAGACACCCACTCACTCAGTCACTCACCCACTCAGTCACTCACTCACCCATTCACTCAGTCACTCACTCAGTCACTCACTCACCCAGCAACCCACTCACTCATTCACTCACTCACTCACTCAGTCACTCACCCACTCACTCACTCAGTCACTCACCCACTCACTCACTCAGTCACTCAGTCACTCACCCACTCAGTCACCCACTCACTCACTGGAACAGAGATTAGAGAAGAGGTTAAGTCAGAGGTTGACACATCAGACGATAAGACAGAGGGTGGCTGAGTGACTGAGTGAGTGAGTGAGTGACTGACTGAGTGAGTGGGTGAGTGAGTGACTGAGTGAGCGACTGACTGAGTGACTGACTGAGTGAGTGACTGACTGAGTGACTGACTGACTGACTGAGTGACTGACTGAGTGACTGACTGAGTGACTGCCCGACAAATCCTTTTCAGATTCACTGAACCGAAAGCTGCAACCCCTGTGGTGATTCCTGATGGCGGTGATGATGGTGATGAAGGTGATGGTGGTGATGGCGGTGATGGCGGTGGTGACAGCCTCCGATAGCATCGATGTGGGTGTGATGATGTCAGGCGCTGGTGATGTGAAGGGTGAGTGAGTGAGTGGGTGAGTGGGTGAGTGGTGGGTGAGTGGGTGAGTGGGTGGGTGAGTGGGTGAGTGAGTGAGTGGGTGAATGAGTGAGTGGGTGGGTGAGTGAGTGAGTGGGTGAGTGGTGGGTGAGTGGGTGGGTGGGTGAGTGGGTGAGTGAGTGGGTGAGTGAGTGGGTGAGTGGGTGAGTGGGTTGGTGAGCAGGTGGGTGAGTGGGTGGGTGAGTGGGTGGGTGAGTGAGTGGGTGAGTGAGTGGGTGAGTGGTGGGTGAGTGGGTGGGTGAGTGGGTGAGTGGTGGGTGAGTGGTTGAGTGGGTGAGTGGGATGGTGAGTGAGTGGGTTTGTGGTGGGTGAGTGGGTAAGTGGGTGAGTGTGTGGGTGAGCGGGTGAGTGGTGAGTGGGTGAGTGGGTGGGTGAGTGAGTGGGTGAGTGGTGGGTGAGTGGGGGGGGTGGGTTGGTGGGTGGGTGAGTGGGTGAGTGAGTGGGTGAGTGGGTTTGTGGTGGGTGAGTGGGTGAGTGGGTGAGTGTGTGGGTGAGTGGGTGAGTGGGTGAGTGGTGAGTGGGTGGGTGAGTGAGTGGGTGAGTGGTGGGTGAGTGGGTGGGTGGGTGAGTGTTTGGGTGAGTGGGTGAGTGGGTTGGTGAGTGAGTGGGTGAGTGGTAGGTGGGTGGTTGAGTGAGTGAGTGGGTGAGTGGGTGGATGGGTGATTGGGTGGGTGAGTGAGTGAGTGGGTGAGTGGGTGGATGGGTGATTGAGTGGGTGAGTGGTGGGTGAGTGGTTGGGTGAGTGGGTGAGTGGGTTGGTGAGTGAGTGGGTGAGTGAGTGGTGTGGTGTGTGTGGGTGGGTGATGTGTGAGTGGGTGAGTGGTGAGTGGGTGAGTGGGTGTGGTGAGTGGGATTGTGGTGGGTGAGTGGGTGAGTGGTGGGTGAGTGGGTGGGTGAGTGAGTGGGTGAGCGAGTGGGGTTTGTGGTGGGTGAGTGGGTGAGTGTGTGGGTGAGTGGTGTGTGGGTGGTGGTGTGGAGTGAGTGGGGGTGAGTGGTGGGTGAGTGTGATTGGTGGGTGAGTGGGTGGGTGAGTGGGTTGGTGAGTGATTGGGTGAGTGGTGGGTGAGTGGGTGGGTGAGTGAGTGGGTGAGTGGTGGGTGAGTGGGTGGGTGGGTGAGTGGGTGGGTGAGTGGGTGAGTGGGATGGTGAGTAGGTTGGTGAGTGGGTGGGTGAGTGGGTGAGTGAGTTGGTGGGTGGGTGGTGGGTGGTGAGTGGTGGGTGGGTGGAGTGAGTGGTGGTGGTGGCTGGGTGGGTGATGTGGGTGGGTGAGTGGGAGGTGTGATGGGATGAGGAGTAACATGAGATGTTGATGATGGATGGGTGAGTGATGTGAGGATGTTGATATTGATGATGAAGTTGAGTGATGAAGTTGATATGTTGATGATGTTGATGATGATGATGTGATGATGATGATGATGTTGATGAGATGTTGATGATGATGTGATGAGATGATGATGAGATGAGTGATGTATTGATGTGATGATGTTGATGTGATGATGATGTTGATGATGATGATGATGATGTTGATGATGATGATGTTGATGATGATGTTGATGATGATGTGATGTGATGATGATGATGTTGATGATGATGATGATGATGATAGATGTTGATGAGATGATGTGTTGATGATGTGATGATTGATGATGATGTTGATGATGATAGATGATGTTGATGATGATGATGTTGATGATGATGTTGATGATGATGATGTTGATGGTGATGATGTAGTTGAGATGTGATGATGTTGATGTTGATGATGTGATGATGATGTTGATGATGATGATGATGTGATGATGATGATGTTGATGATGATGTTGACTGATGATGATGATGTGATGATGATGATGATGTTGATGATGTTGATGATGATGATGTTGATGGTGATGTGTTGATGATGATGAATGGTGTTGATGATGTTGATGGTGATGATGTGTTGATGATGATGATGGTGTTGATGATGTTGATGATGATGATGGTGTTGATGATGATGATGATGTTGATGGTGATGATGTTGTGATGATGATGATGTTGTGATGATGTGATGATGATGTGTGATGATGATGATGTGTTGATGATGTTGATGGTGATGATGGTGTTGCTGATGTTGATGTTGATGATGATGTTGATGATGATGATGATGTGTTGATGATGTTGATGTGATGATGATGTTGATGATGATGATGATGTGATGAGATGATGATGATGATGATGTTGATGATGATGATGATGATGATGATGTTGATGATGTTCGATGTTGATGATGATGTTGATGATGTTGATGATGATGGATGTTGATGATGATGTTGATGTTGATGATGTTGATGATGATGTTGATGATGATGATGATGATGATGTTGATGATGATGTTGATGATGATGTGTTGATGATGTTGATGATGTTGATGATGATGATGTTGTGATTGTGATGTTGATGATGATGATGATGAGTTGATGATGTGATGTTGTGATGATGTTGATGGATGATGATGGTGTGATGATGTTGATGTGATGATGATGTTGATGATGATGATGTTGATGATTTGATGATGTTGATGATGATGATGATTGTTGTATGATGTGATGATGTTGATGTGATGTTGATGATGTGTTGTGATGATGATGTTGATGTTGATGATGATGTGATGATGATGTTGATGATGTTGATGATGATGATGATGTTGATGATGATGATGTTGATGATGATGTTGATGATGTGATGTGATGTTGATGATGTGTTGATGATGTGATGTTGTGATGTTGATGTGATGATGATGATGTTGATGATGATGTTGATGATGATGTGATGATGATGTTGATGATGTGATGATGTAGATGATGTGATGATTGATGATGTTGATGATGATGATGTGATGGTGATGATGTTGTGATGATGATGTGGTGTTGATGATGTTGATGATGATGATGGTTGATGATGATGATGATGTTGATGTGATGATGGTGTTGATGGTGATGATGTTGTTGATGATGATGTTGTTGATGATGTTGATGATGATGATGGTGATGTGATGATGAGTGTTGATGATGTGATGATGTGTTGATGTTGATGATGTGTGATGTGTGATGATGATGATGATGGTGTTGATGATGATGATGATGTTGATGATGTTGATGATGATGATGTTGTGATGATGATGATGTTGATGATGATGATGATGATGGTGATGATGATGTTGATGATGTTGATGATGTGATGATGTTGATGATGATGATGATGTTGATGATGGGTTGATGATGATGAGTTGATGATGATGTTGATGATGATGTTGATGTGATGATGTGATGATGATGTTGTTGATGATGATGTGTGATGATGTTGATAGATGTTGATGATGATGATGTTGATGATGATGATGTTGATGATGAGATGTGATGATGATGATGATGTTGCTGATGATGATGATGTGTTTGATGATGGTGATGGTGATGATGGTGTTGATGATGATGATGTTGTTGATGATGTTGATGATGATGATGATGGTGTTGATGATGTTGATGATGATGATGATGTTGATGATGATGT
>NW_027620797.1:30000-37428 GCF_964198595.1 Lampetra fluviatilis | reverse complement strand
GGGTGGGTGAGTGGGTGGGTGGGTGAGTGGGTGGGTGAGTGGGTGGGTGGGTGAGTGAGTGGGTGGGTGGGTGAGTGGGTGAGTGGGTGGGTGAGTGGGTGAGTGGGTGGGTGAGTGGGTGGGTGAGTGGGTGGGTGAGTGGGTGGGTGAGTGAGTGAGTGAGTGAGTGGGTGGGTGGGTGGGTGGGTGAGTGGGTGGTTGAGTGGGTGAGTGGGTGGGTGGGTGAGTGGGTGAGTGAGTGAGTGGGTGGGTGAGTGGGTGGGTGGGTGGGTGAGTGAGTGGGTGAGTGAGTGGGTGAGTGGGTGAGTGAGTGGGTGAGTGGGTGGGTGAGTGGGTGGGTGAGTGGGTGGGTGAGTGAGTGAGTGAGTGGGTGGGTGAGTGGGTGGGTGAGTGGGTGGGTGAGTGAGTGGGAGGGTGAGTGGGTGGGTGAGTGGGTGGGTGGGTGAGTGGGTGGGTGAGTGGTGAGTGGGTGAGTGGTGAGTGGGTGAGTGGGTGGGTGAGTGGGTGAGTAAGTGGGTGGGTGAGTGGGTGGGTGAGTGGGTGAGTGAGTGGGTGAGTGGGTGGGTGGGTGAGTGGGTGGGTGAGTGGGTGAGTGAGTGTGTGGGTGAGTGAGTGGGTGGGTGAGTGGGTGAGTGAGTGGGTGGGTGGGTGAGTGGGTGGGTGAGTGGGTGGGTGAGTGAGTGGGTGGGTGAGTGGGTGGGTGGGTGAGTGGGTGAGTGAGTGAGTGAGTGGGTGGGTGAGTGAGTGAGTGAGTGGGTGGGTGGGTGGGTGGGTGGGTGAGTGGGTGGGTGGGTGGGTGAGTGGGTGGTTGAGTGGGTGAGTGGGTGAGTGAGTGAGTGGGTGGGTGAGTGGGTGGGTGGGTGGGTGAGTGAGTGGGTGAGTGAGTGGGTGAGTGGGTGAGTGAGTGGGTGAGTGGGTGGGTGAGTGGGTGGGTGAGTGGGTGGGTGAGTGAGTGAGTGAGTGGGTGGGTGAGTGGGTGGGTGAGTGAGTGGGTGGGTGAGTGGGTGGGTGAGTGGGTGGGTGGTGAGTGGGTGGGTGAGTGGTGAGTGGGTGAGTGGGTGGGTGAGTGGGTGAGTAAGTGGGTGGGTGAGTGGGTGGGTGAGTGGGTGAGTGAGTGGGTGAGTGGGTGGGTGGGTGAGTGGGTGGGTGAGTGGGTGAGTGAGTGGGTGGGTGAGTGAGTGGGTGGGTGGGTGAGTGGGTGAGTGAGTGGGTGGGTGAGTGGGTGGGTGAGTGGGTGGGTGAGTGAGTGGGTGGGTGAGTGGGTGGGTGGGTGAGTGGGTGAGTGAGTGAGTGAGTGGGTGGGTGAGTGAGTGAGTGAGTGGGTGGGTGAGTGAGTGGGTGGGTGGGTGGGTGAGTGGGTGGGTGAGTGAGTGAGTGGGTGGGTGAGTGGGTGGGTGAGTGAGTGAGTGGGTGGGTGAGTGAGTGGGTGGGTGGGTGAGTGGGTGGGTGAGTGGGTGGGTGGGTGAGTGAGTGAGTGGGGTGAGTGGGTGGGTGGGTGGGTGAGTGGGTGAGTGGGTGGGTGAGTGTGGTGAGTGGGTGGGTGGGTGAGTGGGTGAGTGAGTGAGTGGGTGGGTGAGTGGGTGGGTGGGTGGGTGAGTGGGTGGGTGAGTGAGTGGGTGAGTGGGTGAGTGAGTGGGTGAGTGGGTGGGTGAGTGGGTGGGTGAGTGAGTGAGTGAGTGGGTGGGTGAGTGGGTGGGTGAGTGGGTGGGTGAGTGAGTGGGTGGGTGAGTGGGTGGGTGAGTGGGTGGGTGGGTGGGTGGGTGGGTGAGTGGGTGGGTGGTGGTGAGTGGGTGAGTGGGTGGGTGAGTGGGTGAGTGAGTGGGTGGGTGAGTGGGTGGGTGAGTGGGTGGGTGAGTGGGTGAGTGAGTGGGTGAGTGGGTGGGTGGGTGAGTGGGTGGGTGAGTGGGTGAGTGAGTGGGTGGGTGAGTGAGTGGGTGGGTGAGTGGGTGAGTGAGTGGGTGGGGGTGAGTGGTGGGTGGGTGGTGGGTGGGTGAGTGAGTGGGTGGGTGAGTGGGTGGGTGAGTGGGTGAGTGAGTGAGTGAGTGGGTGGGTGAGTGGGTGAGTGAGTGGGTGGGTGGGTGGTGGTGGGTGGGTGGGTGAGTGGGTGGGTGAGTGGGTGAGTGAGTGGGTGGGTGGGTGAGTGAGTGGGTGGGTGGGTGAGTGGGTGGGTGGGTGAGTGGGTGGGTGGGTGGGTGAGTGGTGAGTGGGTGGGTGGGTGGGTGGGTGAGTGGGTGGGTGGGTGAGTGGGTGAGTGGGTGGGTGAGTGAGTGGGTGGGTGAGTGAGTGGGTGGGTGGGTGAGTGAGTGGTGGGTGGGTGGTGGGTGAGTGGTGAGTGGGTGGGTGGGTGGGTGGGTGGGTGGGTGGGTGAGTGAGTGAGTGGGTGGGTGGGTGGGTGGGTGAGTGGGTGGGTGAGTGGGTGGTGAGTGAGTGGGTGGGTGGGTGGTGGGTGGGTGAGTGGGTGTGGGTGAGTGGGTGGGTGAGTGGGTGAGTGAGTGAGTGGGTGGGTGGGTGAGTGGGTGGTGGGTGGGTGGGTGAGTGGGTGGGTGAGTGGGGTGAGTGGGTGAGTGAGTGGGTGAGTGGGTGGGTGGGTGAGTGGGTGAGTGGGTGGGTGGGTGAGTGGGTGGGTGGGTGGGTGAGTGGGTGAGTGAGTGGGTGAGTGAGTGGGTGAGTGAGTGGGTGAGTGAGTGGGTGAGTGAGTGAGTGGGTGGGTGGGTGAGTGGGTGGGTGAGTGGGTGGGTGGGTGGTGGGTGGTGAGTGGGTGGGTGAGTGGGTGGTGAGTGGGTGGGTGGGTGAGTGGGTGGGTGGGTGGTGGGTGGGTGGGTGGGTGAGTGGGTGGGTGAGTGAGTGGGTGGGTGAGTGGGTGGGTGAGTGGGTGAGTGAGTGGGTGGGTGGGTGAGTGGGTGGGTGGGTGAGTGAGTGGGTGGGTGAGTGAGTGAGTGGGTGGGTGGGTGGGTGGGTGGGTGGGTGAGTGAGTGGGTGAGTGAGTGGGTGGGTGAGTGAGTGGTGGGGTGAGTGAGTGAGTGAGTGGGTGGGTGGGTGAGTGGGTGGGTGAGTTAGTGGGTGGGTGAGTGAGTGGGTGGGTGGGTGGGTGAGTGAGTGAGTGAGTGAGTGGGTGAGTGGGTGAGTGAGTGAGTGGGTGGGTGGGTGGATGAGTGGGTGGGTGAGTGGGGGGGTGAGTGGGTGGGTGAGTGGGTGGGTGAGTGGGTGGGTGAGTGGGTGAGTGAGTGAGTGAGTGGGTGGGTGGGTGAGTGAGTGGGTGGGTGAGTGGGTGGGTGAGTGAGTGGGTGGGTGAGTGAGTGGGTGGGTGAGTGAGTGGGTGGGTGAGTGAGTGGGTGGGTGGGTGGGTGAGTGAGTGAGTGGGTGGGTGAGTGAGTGGGTGGGTGAGTGGGTGAGTGGGTGGGTGGGTGAGTGGGTGGGTGGGTGAGTGAGTGGGTGGGTGAGTGAGTGGGTGGGTGGGTGGGTGGGTGGGTGGGTGAGTGAGTGGGTGGGTGAGTGAGTGGGTGGGTGAGTGGGTGGGTGGGTGAGTGGGTGGGTGGGTGGGTGGGTGAGTGAGTGGGTGGGTGAGTGGGTGGGTGGGTGAGTGGGTGGGTGGGTGGGTGGGTGAGTGGGTGAGTGGGTGGGTGGGTGGGTGGGTGAGTGGGTGGGTGAGTGGGTGGGTGAGTGGGTGGGTGAGTGGATGAGTGAGTGGGTGAGTGAGTGAGTGAGTGGGTGGGTGAGTGAGTGGGTGGGTGGGTGAGTGGGTGAGTGAGTGAGTGGGTGAGTGAGTAGGTGGGTGAGTGGGTGAGTGAGTGAGTGGGTGGGTGAGTGGGTGAGTGAGTGGGTGGGTGAGTGGGTGAGTGAGTGGGTGGGTGAGTGGGTGGGTGAGTGAGTGAGTGAGTGGGTGAGTGGGTGGGTGGGTGAGTGAGTGGGTGAGTGAGTGAGTGAGTGGGTGGGTGGGTGGGTGGGTGAGTGGGTGAGTGAGTGGGTGGGTGAGTGAGTGAGTGGGTGGGTGGGTGAGTGGGTGGGTGGGTGGGTGGGTGAGTTGGTGGGTGGGTGGGTGAGTGAGTGAGTGAGTGAGTGGGTGAGTGGGTGGGTGGGTGAGTGAGTGGGTGGGTGGGTGAGTGGGTGAGTGAGTGGGTGGGTGAGTGGGTGAGTGGGTGAGTGAGTGGGTGGGTGAGTGGGTGGGTGAGTGAGTGAGTGGGTGAGTGGGTGGGTGGGTGAGTGAGTGAGTGAGTGGGTGAGTGAGTGAGTGAGTGAGTGAGTGGGTGGGTGGGTGGGTGGGTGAGTGAGTGGGTGAGTGAGTGGGTGAGTGAGTGAGTGGGTGAGTGAGTGGGTGAGTGAGTGGGTGAGTGAGTGAGTGGGTGAGTGAGTAAGTGGGTGGGTGAGTGGGTGAGTGAGTGAGTGGGTGGGTGGGTGAGTGGGTGGGTGAGTGAGTGAGTGGGTGGGTGAGTGAGTGAGTGGTGAGTGAGTGAGCGAGCGAGTGACTGAGTGAGTGAGCGAGCGAGTGACTAAGCGAGTGAGCGAGCGAGTGAGTGACTGAGTGAGCGAGCGAACGAGTGAGTGGTGAGCGAGCGAGTGACTGAGTGGGTGACTGAGTGGGTGACTGAGTGAGTGAGTGAGTGGTGAGTGAGTGAGTGAGCGAGCGAGTGACTGAGTGGGTGACTGAGTGGGTGACTGAGTGAGTGACTAGTGAGTGAGTGGGTGGTTGACCTTGCCGCTGTAGATCTCAAAGAAGGTGGCGTACATGCGTAGACGGAGCGAACGAACGTGGGGCAGAGCCAGGAGGGCAAAGGCATCGTGAGCTGCACACACAGAGACACGGGGGGGGGAGAGACACGGGGAGAGAGACACAGAGACACGGGGAGAGAGACACGGGGGCAGAGCCAGGAGGGCAAACGCATCGTGAGCTGCACACACAGAGACACGGGGGGAGAGACACAGAGACACGGGGGGGGGGGGGGAGAGACACAGAGACACGGGGAGAGAGACACAGAGACACACAGAGACACACAGAGACACACAGAGACACACTGAGACACACAGAGACACACAGAGACACACAGAGACACACAGAGACACACAGAAACACACAGAGACACACGGAGACACACAGAGACACACGGAGACACACGGAGACACACAGAGACACACAGAGACACACGGAGACACACTGAGACACACAGAGACACAGAGACACACAGAGAGACACAGAGACCCACAGAGACACACACACACAGAGACAGACAGAGACACACAGAGACACACAGAGACCCACAGAGACACACACACACAGAGACAGACAGAGACACACAGAGACACACAGAGACACACAGAGACACACGGAGACACACAGAGACACACGGAGACACACGGAGACACACAGAGACACACAGAGACACACGGAGACACACTGAGACACACAGAGACACAGAGACACACAGAGACACACAGAGACACACAGAGACACACACACACAGAGACAGACAGAGACCCACAGAGACACACAGAGACACACAGAGACCCACAGAGACACACAGAGACACACAGAGACACACTGAGATACACAGAGACACACTGAGACACACAGAGACACACAGAGACACACAGAGACACACTGAGACACACAGAGACACACTGAGACACACAGAAACACACAGAGACACACAGAGACACACTGAGACACACAGAGACACACAGAGACACACTGAGACACACAGAGACACACAGAGACACACGGAGACACACGGAGACACACAGAGACACACTGAGACACACAGAGACACACAGAGACACAGAGACACACAGAGACACACGGAGACACACAGAGACACACAGAGACACACAGAGACACACGGAGACACACAGAGACACACAGAGACACACGGAGACACACAGAGACACACAGAGACACACAGAGACACACAGAGACACACAGAGACACACAGAGACACACACAGAGACACACAGAGACACACAGAGACACACAGAGACACACAGAGACACACGGAGACACACGGAGACACACGGAGACACACGGAGACACACGGAGACACACAGAGACACACTGAGACACACGGAGACACACTGAGACACACAGAGACACAGAGACACACAGAGACACACAGAGACACACAGAGACACACACACACAGAGACAGACAGAGACCCACAGAGACACACAGAGACCCACAGAGACACACAGAGACACACAGAGACACACTGAGATACACAGAGACACACTGAGACACACAGAGACACACAGAGACACACAGAGACACACTGAGACACACAGAGACACACAGAGACACACTGAGACACACAGAGACACACACAGAGACACACTGAGACACACAGAGACACACAGAGACACACGGAGACACACAGAGACACACTGAGACACACAGAGACACACAGAGACACACAGAGACACACAGAGACACACGGAGACACACAGAGACACACAGAGACACACAGAGACACACGGAGACACACAGAGACACACAGAGACACACGGAGACACACAGAGACACACAGAGACACACAGAGACACACAGAGACACACAGAGACACACACAGAGACACACAGAGACACACA
This sequence comes from Lampetra fluviatilis, assembly GCF_964198595.1. Lineage (NCBI taxonomy): Eukaryota > Metazoa > Chordata > Hyperoartia > Petromyzontiformes > Petromyzontidae > Lampetra > Lampetra fluviatilis. Next base: position 30,855 of record NW_027620797.1, on the reverse strand, counting down.
GAGACACACAGAGACACACAGAGACACACGGAGACACACGGAGACACACGGAGACACACGGAGACACACGGAGACACACAGAGACACACTGAGACACACTGAGACACACAGAGACACAGAGAGACACACGGAGACACACAGAGACACACAGAGACACACAGAGACACAGAGACACACAGAGACACACAGAGACACACGGAGACACACGGAGACACACTGAGACACACTGAGACACACAGAGACAGACAGAGACACACAGAGACACACAGAGACACACAGAGACACAGAGACACACAGAGACACACAGAGACACACGGAGACACACTGAGACACACAGAGACAGACAGAGACACACAGAGACACACGGAGACACACAGAGACACACAGAGACACACGGAGACACACGGAGACACACGGAGACACACAGAGACACACGGAGACACACAGAGACACACTGAGACACACAGAGACACACAGAGACACACAGAGACACACGGAGACACACAGAGACACACAGAGACACACAGAGACACACAGAGACAGACAGAGACACACAGAGACACACAGAGACACACAGAGACACACGGAGACACACAGAGACACACAGAGACACACACACAGAGACACACGGAGACACACGGAGACACACGGAGACACACAGAGACACACAGAGACACACTGAGACACACTGAGACACACAGAGACACACAGAGACACACAGAGACACACAGAGACACACAGAGACACACACACAGAGACACACGGAGACACACGGAGACACACAGAGACACACTGAGACACACAGAGACACACGGAGACACACTGAGACACACTGAGACACACAGAGACACACAG
>NW_027620797.1:0-17500 GCF_964198595.1 Lampetra fluviatilis | reverse complement strand
GTCTCACTGAGTGAGTGAGTGTCTCTCTGAGTGAGTGAGTGTCTCTCTGAGTGAGTGAGTGTCTCACTGAGTGAGTGAGTGTCTCACTGAGTGAGTGAGTGTCTCTCTGAGTGAGTGAGTGTCTCTCTGAGTGAGTGAGTGTCTCACTGAGTGAGTGTCTCTCTGAGTGAGTGAGTGTCTCTCTGAGTGAGTGAGTGTCTCACTGAGTGAGTGAGTGTCTCACTGAGTGAGTGAGTGTCTCTCTGAGTGAGTTAGTGTCTCTCTGAGTGAGTGAGTGTCTCTCTGAGTGAGTGAGTGTCTCTCTGAGTGAGTGAGTGTCTCACTGAGTGAGTGAGTGTCTCAATGAGTGACTGAGTGTCTCACTGAGTGAGTGAGTGTCTCACTGAGTGAGTGAGTGTCTCACTGAGTGAGTGAGTGTCTCTCTGAGTGAGTGAGTGTCTCACTGAGTGAGTGAGTGTCTCACTGAGTGAGTGTCTCAATGAGTGAGTGAGTGTCTCACTGAGTGAGTGAGTGTCTCACTGAGTGAGTGAGTGTCTCTCTGAGTGAGTGAGTGTCTCTCTGAGTGAGTGAGTGTCTCACTGAGTGAGTGAGTGTCTCTCTGAGTGAGTGAGTGTCTCACTGAGTGAGTGAGTGTCTCAATGAGTGACTGAGTGTCTCACTGAGTGAGTGAGTGTCTCTCTGAGTGAGTGAGTGTCTCACTGAGTGAGTGAGTGTCTCACTGAGTGAGTGAGTGTCTCACTGAGTGAGTGAGTGTCTCAATGAGTGACTGAGTGTCTCACTGAGTGAGTGAGTGTCTCTCTGAGTGAGTGAGTGTCTCTCTGAGTGAGTGAGTGTCTCTCTGAGTGAGTGAGTGTCTCTCTGAGTGAGTGAGTGTCTCACTGAGTGAGTGAGTGTCTCACTGAGTGAGTGAGTGTCTCACTGAGTGAGTGAGTGTCTCTCTGAGTGAGTGAGTGTCTCTCTGAGTGAGTGAGTGTCTCACTGAGTGAGTGAGTGTCTCTCTGAGTGAGTGAGTGTCTCTCTGAGTGAGTGAGTGTCTCACTGAGTGAGTGAGTGTCTCACTGAGTGAGTGAGTGTCTCTCTGAGTGAGTGAGTGTCTCTCTGAGTGAGTGAGTGTCTCACTGAGTGAGTGAGTGTCTCTCTGAGTGAGTGAGTGTCTCACTGAGTGAGTGAGTGTCTCACTGAGTGAGTGAGTGTCTCACTGAGTGAGTGAGTGTCTCACTGAGTGAGTGAGTGTCTCTCTGAGTGAGTGAGTGTCTCTCTGAGTGAGTGAGTGTCTCTCTGAGTGAGTGTCTCTCTGAGTGAGTGAGTGTCTCACTGAGTGAGTGAGTGTCTCACTGAGAGAGTGAGTGTCTCACTGAGTGAGTGAGTGTCTCACTGAGTGAGTGTCTCACTGAGTGAGTGAGTGTCTCTTTGAGTGAGTGAGTGTCTCTCTGAGTGAGTGAGTGTCTCACTGAGTGAGTGAGTGTCTCACTGAGTGAGTGTCTCACTGAGTGAGTGAGTGTCTCTCTGAGTATGTGAGTGTCTCTCTGAGTGAGTGAGTGTCTCACTGAGTGAGTGAGTGTCTCTCTGAGTGAGTGAGTGTCTCACTGAGTGAGTGAGTGTCTCTCTGAGTGAGTGAGTGTCTCACTGAGTGAGTGAGTGTCTCTCTGAGTGAGTGAGTGTCTCTCTGAGTGAGTGTCTCATTGAGTGAGTGAGTGTCTCACTGAGTGAGTGAGTGTCTCACTGAGTGAGTGAGTGTCTCTCTGAGTGAGCGAGTGTCTGAGTGAGTGAGTGTCTCTCTGAGTGAGTGAGTGTCTCACTGAGTGAGTGAGTGTCTCACTGAGTGAGTGAGTGTCTATCTGAGTGAGTGAGTGTCTCACTGAGTGAGTGAGTGTCTATCTGAGTGAGTGAGTGTCTCTCTGAGTGAGTGTCTCACTGAGTGAGTGAGTGTCTCACTGAGTGAGTGAGTGTCTCTCTGAGTGAGTGAGTGTCTCACTGAGTGAGTGAGTGTCTATCTGAGTGAGTGAGTGTCTCTCTGAGTGAGTGAGTGTCTCACTGAGTGAGTGAGTGTCTCTCTGAGTGAGTGAGTGTCTATCTGAGTGAGTGAGTGTCTATCTGAGTGAGTGAGTGTCTCACTGAGTGAGTGAGTGTCTCTCTGAGTGAGTGAGTGTCTCTCTGAGTGAGTGAGTGTCTCACTGAGTGAGTGAGTGTCTCTCTGAGTGAGTGAGTGTCTCACTGAGTGAGTGAGTGTCTCTCTGAGTGAGTGAGTGTCTCTCTGAGTGAGTGAGTGTCTCTCTGAGTGAGTGAGTGTCTCACTGAGTGAGTGTCTCTCTGAGTGAGTGAGTGTCTCACTGAGTGAGTGAGTGTCTCTCTGAGTGAGTGAGTGTCTCTTTGAGTGAGTGAGTGTCTCTCTGAGTGAGTGAGTGTCTCTCTGAGTGAGTGAGTGTCTCTCTGAGTGAGTGAGTGTCTCACTGAGTGAGTGTCTCTCTGAGTGAGTGAGTGTCTCTCTGAGTGAGTGAGTGTCTCTCTGAGTGAGTGTCTCACTGAGTGAGTGTCTCTCTGAGTGAGTGAGTGTCTCTCTGAGTGAGTGAGTGTCTCTCTGAGTGAGTGAGTGTCTCACTGAGTGAGTGAGTGTCTCACTGAGTGAGTGAGTGTCTCACTGAGTGAGTGAGTGTCTCTCTGAGTGAGTGAGTGTCTCACTGAGTGAGTGAGTGTCTCACTGAGTGAGTGAGTGTCTCACTGAGTGAGTGTCTCTCTGAGTGAGTGAGTGTCTCACTGAGTGAGTGAGTGTCTCACTGAGTGAGTGTCTCTCTGAGTGAGTGAGTGTCTCACTGAGTGAGTGAGTGTCTCACTGAGTGAGTGAGTGTCTCTCTGAGTGAGTGAGTGTCTCTCTGAGTGAGTGAGTGTCTCACTGAGTGAGTGAGTGTCTCTCTGAGTGAGTGAGTGTCTCTCTGAGTGAGTGAGTGTCTCTCTGAGTGAGTGAGTGTCTCACTGAGTGAGTGAGTGTCTCTCTGAGTGAGTGAGTGTCTCTCTGAGTGAGTGAGTGTCTCTCTGAGTGAGTGAGTGTCTCTCTGAGTGAGTGAGTGTCTCTCTGAGTGAGTGAGTGTCTCACTGAGTGAGTGTCTCTCTGAGTGAGTGAGTGTCTCACTGAGTGAGTGAGTGTCTCACTGAGTGAGTGTCTCTCTGAGTGAGTGAGTGTCTCACTGAGTGAGTGAGTGTCTCACTGAGTGAGTGAGTGTCTCTCTGAGTGAGTGAGTGTCTCTCTGAGTGAGTGAGTGTCTCACTGAGTGAGTGAGTGTCTCTCTGAGTGAGTGAGTGTCTCACTGAGTGAGTGAGTGTCTCACTGAGTGAGTGAGTGTCTCACTGAGTGAGTGAGTGTCTCTCTGAGTGAGTGAGTGTCTCACTGAGTGAGTGAGTGTCTCTCTGAGTGAGTGAGTGTCTCACTGAGTGAGTGAGTGTCTCTCTGAGTGAGTGAGTGTCTCTCTGAGTGAGTGAGTGTCTCACTGAGTGAGTGAGTGTCTCACTGAGTGAGTGAGTGTCTCTCTGAGTGAGTGAGTGTCTCACTGAGTGAGTGAGTGTCTCACTGAGTGAGTGAGTGTCTCTCTGAGTGAGTGTCTCACTGAGTGAGTGAGTGTCTCTCTGAGTGAGTGAGTGTCTCTCTGAGTGAGTGAGTGTCTCACTGAGTGAGTGAGTGTCTCTCTGAGTGAGTGAGTGAGTGTCTCTCTGAGTGAGTGAGTGTCTCTCTGAGTGAGTGAGTGTCTCTCACTGAGTGAGTGTCTCTCTGAGTGAGTGAGTGTCTCTCTGAGTGAGTGAGTGTCTCTCTGAGTGAGTGAGTGTCTCTCTGAGTGAGTGAGTGTCTCACTGAGTGAGTGAGTGTCTCACTGAGTGAGTGAGTGTCTCACTGAGTGAGTGAGTGTCTCACTGAGTGAGTGAGTGTCTCACTGAGTGAGTGAGTGTCTCACTGAGTGAGTGAGTGTCTCACTGAGTGAGTGAGTGTCTCACTGAGTGAGTGAGTGTCTCTGAGTGAGTGAGTGTCTGAGTGAGTGAGTGTCTCACTGAGTGAGTGAGTGTCTCACTGAGTGAGTGAGTGTCTCACTGAGTGAGTGAGTGTCTCTCTGAGTGAGTGAGTGTCTCTCTGAGTGAGTGAGTGTCTCTCTGAGTGAGTGAGTGTCTCTCTGAGTGAGTGAGTGTCTCACTGAGTGAGTGAGTGTCTCACTGAGTGAGTGTCTCTCTGAGTGAGTGAGTGTCTCACTGAGTGAGTGAGTGTCTCACTGAGTGAGTGAGTGTCTCTCTGAGTGAGTGAGTGTCTCTCTGAGTGAGTGAGTGTCTCTCTGAGTGAGTGAGTGTCTCTCTGAGTGAGTGTCTCTCTGAGTGAGTGAGTGTCTCACTGAGTGAGTGTCTCTCTGAGTGAGTGAGTGTCTCACTGAGTGAGTGAGTGTCTCACTGAGTGAGTGAGTGTCTCTCTGAGTGAGTGAGTGTCTCTCTGAGTGAGTGAGTGTCTCACTGAGTGAGTGAGTGTCTCTCTGAGTGAGTGAGTGTCTCACTGAGTGAGTGAGTGTCTCACTGAGTGAGTGTCTCTCTGAGTGAGTGAGTGTCTCTCTGAGTGAGTGAGTGTCTCACTGAGTGAGTGAGTGTCTCACTGAGTGAGTGAGTGTCTCTGAGTGAGTGAGTGTCTCTCTGAGTGAGTGAGTGAGTGAGTGTCTCTCTGAGTGAGTGAGTGTCTGAGTGAGTGAGTGTCTCTCTGAGTGAGTGAGTGTCTCTCTGAGTGAGTGAGTGTCTGAGTGAGTGAGTGTCTCTCTGAGTGAGTGAGTGTCTCTCTGAGTGAGTGAGTGTCTCTCTGAGTGAGTGAGTGTCTCTCTGAGTGAGTGTCTCACTGAGTGAGTGAGTGTCTCTCTGAGTGAGTGAGTGTCTCACTGAGTGAGTGAGTGAGTGTCTCTCTGAGTGAGTGAGTGTCTCACTGAGTGAGTGAGTGTCTCTCTGAGTGAGTGAGTGTCTCTCTGAGTGAGTGAGTGTCTCTCTGAGTGAGTGAGTGTCTCTCTGAGTGAGTGAGTGTCTCTCTGAGTGAGTGTCTCTCTGAGTGAGTGAGTGTCTCACTGAGTGAGTGAGTGTCTCACTGAGTGAGTGAGTGTCTATCTGAGTGAGTGAGTGTCTCACTGAGTGAGTGAGTGTCTATCTGAGTGAGTGAGTGTCTCACTGAGTGAGTGAGTGTCTCTCTGAGTGAGTGTCTCTCTGAGTGAGTGTCTCACTGAGTGAGTGAGTGTCTCTCTGAGTGAGTGAGTGTCTCACTGAGTGAGTGAGTGTCTCTCTGAGTGAGTGAGTGTCTCACTGAGTGAGTGAGTGTCTCACTGAGTGAGTGTCTGAGTGAGTGAGTGTCTCACTGAGTGAGTGAGTGTCTCACTGAGTGAGTGAGTGTCTCTCTGAGTGAGTGAGTGTCTCACTGAGTGAGTGAGTGTCTCACTGAGTGAGTGAGTGTCTCACTGAGTGAGTGAGTGTCTGAGTGAGTGAGTGTCTCTCTGAGTGAGTGTCTCTCTGAGTGAGTGTCTCTCTGAGTGAGTGAGTGTCTCACTGAGTGAGTGAGTGTCTCACTGAGTGAGTGAGTGTCTCTCTGAGTGAGTGAGTGTCTCTCTGAGTGAGTGTCTCACTGAGTGAGTGAGTGTCTCTCTGAGTGAGTGTCTCTCTGAGTGAGTGAGTGTCTCACTGAGTGAGTGAGTGTCTCACTGAGTGAGTGAGTGTCTCTCTGAGTGAGTGAGTGTCTCACTGAGTGAGTGAGTGAGTGTCTCACTGAGTGAGTGAGTGTCTCACTGAGTGAGTGAGTGTCTCTAGTGAGTGAGTGTCTCTCTGAGTGAGTGTCTCTCTGAGTGAGTGTCTCTCTGAGTGAGTGAGTGTCTCACTGAGTGAGTGAGTGTCTCACTGAGTGAGTGAGTGTCTCACTGAGTGAGTGAGTGTCTCTCTGAGTGAGTGAGTGTCTCACTGAGTGAGTGAGTGTCTCTCTGAGTGAGTGAGTGTCTCTCTGAGTGAGTGAGTGTCTCACTGAGTGAGTGAGTGTCTCACTGAGTGAGTGAGTGAGTGTCTCTCTGAGTGAGTGAGTGTCTCACTGAGTGAGTGAGTGTCTCTCTGAGTGAGTGAGTGTCTCACTGAGTGAGTGAGTGTCTCACTGAGTGAGTGAGTGTCTCTCTGAGTGAGTGAGTGTCTCACTGAGTGAGTGAGTGTCTCTCTGAGTGAGTGAGTGTCTCTCTGAGTGAGTGAGTGTCTCACTGAGTGAGTGAGTGTCTCTCTGAGTGAGTGAGTGTCTCACTGAGTGAGTGAGTGTCTCACTGAGTGAGTGAGTGTCTCACTGAGTGAGTGAGTGTCTGAGTGAGTGAGTGTCTCTCTGAGTGAGTGTCTCTCTGAGTGAGTGTCTCTCTGAGTGAGTGAGTGTCTCTCTGAGTGAGTGAGTGTCTCTCTGAGTGAGTGAGTGTCTCTCTGAGTGAGTGAGTGTCTCTCTGAGTGAGTGAGTGTCTCACTGAGTGAGTGAGTGTCTCACTGAGTGAGTGAGTGTCTCTCTGAGTGAGTGAGTGTCTCACTGAGTGAGTGAGTGTCTCACTGAGTGAGTGTCTCTCTGAGTGAGTGAGTGTCTCTCTGAGTGAGTGAGTGTCTCACTGAGTGAGTGAGTGTCTCTCTGAGTGAGTGAGTGTCTCACTGAGTGAGTGAGTGTCTCACTGAGTGAGTGTCTCTCTGAGTGAGTGAGTGTCTCACTGAGTGAGTGAGTGTCTCACTGAGTGAGTGAGTGTCTCTCTGAGTGAGTGAGTGTCTCACTGAGTGAGTGAGTGTCTCTCTGAGTGAGTGAGTGTCTCACTGAGTGAGTGAGTGTCTCACTGAGTGAGTGAGTGTCTCACTGAGTGAGTGAGTGTCTCTCTGAGTGAGTGAGTGTCTCTCTGAGTGAGTGAGTGTCTCACTGAGTGAGTGAGTGTCTATCTGAGTGAGTGAGTGTCTCACTGAGTGAGTGAGTGTCTCTCTGAGTGAGTGAGTGTCTGAGTGAGTGAGTGAGTGTCTCACTGAGTGAGTGAGTGTCTCTCTGAGTGAGTGAGTGTCTCACTGAGTGAGTGAGTGTCTCACTGAGTGAGTGAGTGTCTCACTGAGTGAGTGAGTGTCTCTCTGAGTGAGTGAGTGTCTCACTGAGTGAGTGAGTGTCTCACTGAGTGAGTGAGTGTCTCTCTGAGTGAGCGAGTGTTCTGAGTGAGTGAGTGTCTCTCTGAGTGAGTGAGTGTCTCTCTGAGTGAGTGAGTGTCTCACTGAGTGAGTGAGTGTCTCACTGAGTGAGTGAGTGTCTCTCTGAGTGAGTGAGTGTCTCACTGAGTGAGTGAGTGTCTCTCTGAGTGAGTGAGTGTCTCTCTGAGTGAGTGAGTGTCTCTCTGAGTGAGTGAGTGTCTCTCTGAGTGAGTGAGTGTCTCTCTGAGTGAGTGTCTCTCTGAGTGAGTGAGTGTCTCACTGAGTGAGTGAGTGTCTCTCTGAGTGAGTGTCTCACTGAGTGAGTGAGTGTCTCACTGAGTGAGTGAGTGTCTCTCTGAGTGAGTGAGTGTCTCACTGAGTGAGTGAGTGTCTCACTGAGTGAGTGAGTGTCTCTCTGAGTGAGTGAGTGTCTCACTGAATAGTGAGTGAGTGTCCTGAGTGAGTGAGTGTCTCTCTGAGTGAGTGAGTGTCTCACTGAGTGAGTGAGTGTCTCTCTGAGTGAGTGAGTGTCTCACTGAGTGAGTGAGTGTCTCTCTGAGTGAGTGAGTGTCTGAGTGAGTGAGTGTCTCACTGAGTGAGTGAGTGTCTCTCTGAGTGAGTGAGTGTCCTGAGTGAGTGAGTGTCTCACTGAGTGAGTGAGTGTCTCTCTGAGTGAGTGAGTGTCCTGAGTGAGTGAGTGTCTCGCTGAGTGAGTGAGTGTCTCTCTGAGTGAGTGAGTGTCTCACTGAGTGAGTGAGTGTCTCTCTGAGTGAGTGAGTGTCTCTCTGAGTGAGTGAGTGTCTCACTGAGTGAGTGAGTGTCTCTCTGAGTGAGTGAGTGTCTCTCTGAGTGAGTGAGTGTCTCACTGAGTGAGTGAGTGAGTGTCTCACTGAGTGAGTGAGTGTCTCACTGAGTGAGTGAGTGTCTCACTGAGTGAGTGAGTGTCTCACTGAGTGAGTGAGTGTCTCTCTGAGTGAGTGAGTGTCTCTCTGAGTGAGTGAGTGTCTCACTGAGTGAGTGAGTGTCTCTCTGAGTGAGTGAGTGTCTCTCTGAGTGAGTGAGTGTCTCACTGAGTGAGTGAGTGTCTCACTGAGTGAGTGTCTCACTGAGTGAGTGAGTGTCTCACTGAGTGAGTGAGTGTCTCACTGAGTGAGTGAGTGTCTCTCTGAGTGAGTGAGTGTCTCACTGAGTGAGTGAGTGTCTCTCTGAGTGAGTGAGTGTCTCTCTGAGTGAGTGTCTCTCTGAGTTGAGTGAGTGTCTCACTGAGTGAGTGAGTGTCTCTCTGAGTGAGTGAGTGTCTCACTGAGTGAGTGAGTGTCTCTCTGAGTGAGTGAGTGTCTCACTGAGTGAGTGAGTGTCTCACTGAGTGAGTGAGTGTCTCTCTGAGTGAGTGAGTGTCTCTCTGAGTGAGTGAGTGTCTCTCTGAGTGAGTGTCTCACTGAGTGAGTGAGTGTCTCACTGAGTGAGTGAGTGTCTCTCTGAGTGAGTGGCTCTCTGATGAGTGAGTGAGTGTCTCACTGAGTGAGTGAGTGTCTCTCTGAGTGAGTGAGTGTCTCTCTGAGTGAGTGAGTGTCTCACTGAGTGAGTGAGTGTCTCACTGAGTGAGTGAGTGTCTCACTGAGTGAGTGAGTGTCTCACTGAGTGAGTGAGTGTCTATCTGAGTGAGTGAGTGTCTCTCTGAGTGAGTGAGTGTCTATCTGAGTGAGTGAGTGTCTCACTGAGTGAGTGTCTCTCTGAGTGAGTGAGTGTCTCACTGAGTGAGTGAGTGTCTCACTGAGTGAGTGAGTGTGTCTCTGAGTGAGTGAGTGTCTCTCTGAGTGAGTGAGTGTCTCTCTGAGTGAGTGAGTGTCTCACTGAGTGAGTGAGTGTCTCACTGAGTGAGTGAGTGTCTCTCTGAGTGAGTGAGTGTCTCTCTGAGTGAGTGAGTGTCTCACTGAGTGAGTGAGTGTCTCACTGAGTGAGTGAGTGTCTCTCTGAGTGAGTGAGTGTCTCTCTGAGTGAGTGAGTGTCTCACTGAGTGAGTGAGTGTCTCTCTGAGTGAGTGAGTGTCTCTCTGAGTGAGTGAGTGTCTCACTGAGTGAGTGAGTGTCTCTCTGAGTGAGTTGAGTGTCTCTCTGAGTGAGTGAGTGTCTCTCTGAGTGAGTGAGTGTCTCTCTGAGTGAGTGAGTGTCTCACTGAGTGAGTGAGTGTCTCACTGAGTGAGTGAGTGTCTCTCTGAGTGAGTGAGTGTCTCTCTGAGTGAGTGAGTGTCTCACTGAGTGAGTGAGTGTCTCACTGAGTGAGTGAGTGTCTCTCTGAGTGAGTGAGTGTCTCTCTGAGTGAGTGAGTGTCTCACTGAGTGAGTGAGTGTCTCTCTGAGTGAGTGAGTGTCTCTCTGAGTGAGTGAGTGTCTCTCTGAGTGAGTGAGTGTCTCACTGAGTGAGTGAGTGTCTCACTGAGTGAGTGTCTCACTGAGTGAGTGAGTGTCTCACTGAGTGAGTGAGTGTCTCTCTGAGTGAGTGAGTGTCTCACTGAGTGAGTGAGTGTCTCACTGAGTGAGTGAGTGTCTCACTGAGTGAGTGTCTCTCTGAGTGAGTGAGTGTCTCTCTGAGTGAGTGAGTGTCTCTCTGAGTGAGTGAGTGTCTCTCTGAGTGAGTGAGTGCTCTCTGAGTGAGTGAGTGTCTCTCTGAGTGAGTGAGTGTCTCTCTGAGTGAGTGAGTGAGTGTCTCACTGAGTGAGTGAGTGTCTCTCTGAGTGAGTGTCTCACTGAGTGAGTGTCTCACTGAGTGAGTGAGTGTCTCACTGAGTGAGTGAGTGTCTCTCTGAGTGAGTGAGTGTCTCGAGTGAGTGAGTGTCTCTCTGAGTGAGTGAGTGTCTCTCTGAGTGAGTGAGTGTCTCACTGAGTGAGTGAGTGGTCTCTCTGAGTGAGTGAGTGTCTCTCTGAGTGAGTGTCTCACTGAGTGAGTGAGTGTCTCACTGAGTGAGTGAGTGTCTCACTGAGTGAGTGAGTGTCTCTCTGAGTGAGTGAGTGTCTCTCTGAGTTGAGTGAGTGTCTCTCTGAGTGAGTGAGTGTCTCACTGAGTGAGTGAGTGTCTCACTGAGTGAGTGAGTGTCTCACTGAGTGAGTGAGTGTCTCTCTGAGTGAGTGAGTGTCTCTCTGAGTGAGTGAGTGTCTCTCTGAGTGAGTGAGTGTCTCACTGAGTGAGTGAGTGTCTCACTGAGTGAGTGAGTGTCTCTCTGAGTGAGTGTGTCTCACTGAGTGAGTGAGTGTCTCACTGAGTGAGTGAGTGTCTCTGAGTGAGTGAGTGTCTCTCTGAGTGAGTGAGTGTCTCTCTGAGTGAGTGTCTCACTGAGTGAGTGAGTGTCTCTGAGTGAGTGAGTGTCTCTCTGAGTGAGTGTCCTGAGTGAGTGTCTCACTGAGTGAGTGAGTGTCTCACTGAGTGAGTGAGTGTCTCACTGAGTGAGTGAGTGTCTCTCTGAGTGAGTGAGTGTCTCTCTGAGTGAGTGAGTGTCTCTCTGAGTGAGTGAGTGTCTCTCTGAGTGAGTGAGTGTCTCACTGAGTGAGTGAGTGTCTCACTGAGTGAGTGAGTGTCTCTGAGTGAGTGAGTGTCTCTCTGAGTGAGTGAGTGTCTCACTGAGTGAGTGAGTGTCTCTCTGAGTGAGTGAGTGTCTCACTGAGTGAGTGAGTGTCTCTCTGAGTGAGTGAGTGTCTCTCTGAGTGAGTGAGTGTCTCTCTGAGTGAGTGAGTGTCTCTCTGAGTGAGTGAGTGTCTCACTGAGTGAGTGAGTTGAGTGTCTCTCTGAGTGAGTGAGTGTCTCACTGAGTGAGTGAGTGTCTCTCTGAGTGAGTGAGTGTCTCACTGAGTGAGTGAGTGTCTCTCTGAGTGAGTGAGTGTCTCACTGAGTGAGTGAGTGTCTCTCTGAGTGAGTGTCTCTCTGAGTGAGTGAGTGTCTCTCTGAGTGAGTGAGTGTCTCACTGAGTGAGTGAGTGTCTCTCTGAGTGAGTGAGTGTCTCACTGAGTGAGTGAGTGTCTCTCTGAGTGAGTGAGTGTCTCACTGAGTGAGTGAGTGTCTCTCTGAGTGAGTGAGTGTCTCACTGAGTGAGTGAGTGTCTCACTGAGTGAGTGTCCTGAGTGAGTGAGTGTCTCACTGAGTGAGTGAGTGTCTCACTGAGTGAGTGAGTGTCTCTCTGAGTGAGTGAGTGTCTCTCTGAGTGAGTGAGTGTCTCACTGAGTGAGTGAGTTGTCTCACTGAGTGAGTGAGTGTCTCACTGAGTGAGTGAGTGTCTCTCTGAGTGAGTGTCTCACTGAGTGAGTGAGTGTCTCTCTGAGTGAGTGTCTCACTGAGTGAGTGAGTGTCTCACTGAGTGAGTGAGTGTCTCACTGAGTGAGTGAGTGTCTCTCTGAGTGAGTGAGTGTCTCACTGAGTGAGTGAGTGTCTCTCTGAGTGAGTGAGTGTCTCACTGAGTGAGTGAGTGTCTCACTGAGTGAGTGAGTGTCTCTGAGTGAGTGAGTGTCTCACTGAGTGAGTGAGTGTCTCACTGAGTGAGTGAGTGTCTCTCTGAGTGAGTGAGTGTCTCACTGAGTGAGTGAGTGTCTCACTGAGTGAGTGAGTGTCTCACTGAGTGAGTGAGTGTCTGAGTGAGTGAGTGTCTCTCTGAGTGAGTGTCTCTCTGAGTGAGTGAGTGTCTCACTGAGTGAGTGAGTGTCTCACTGAGTGAGTGAGTGTCTCTCTGAGTGAGTGAGTGTCTCACTGAGTGAGTGAGTGTCTCACTGAGTGAGTGAGTGTCTCACTGAGTGAGTGAGTGTCTCTCTGAGTGAGTGTCTCACTGAGTGAGTGAGTGTCTCTCTGAGTGAGTGAGTGTCTCACTGAGTGAGTGAGTGTCTCTCTGAGTGAGTGAGTGTCTCACTGAGTGAGTGAGTGTCTCTCTGAGTGAGTGAGTGTCTCACTGAGTGAGTGAGTGTCTCTCTGAGTGAGTGAGTGTCTCACTGAGTGAGTGAGTGTCTCACTGAGTGAGTTGTCTCTGAGTGAGTGAGTGTCTCACTGAGTGAGTGAGTGTCTCACTGAGTGAGTGAGTGTCTCTCTGAGTGAGTGAGTGTCTCTCACTGAGTGAGTGAGTGTCTCTCTGAGTGAGTGAGTGTCTCACTGAGTGAGTGAGTGTCTGAGTGAGTGAGTGTCTCTCTGAGTGAGTGTCTCTCTGAGTGAGTGAGTGTCTCACTGAGTGAGTGAGTGTCTCTCTGAGTGAGTGAGTGTCTCTCTGAGTGAGTGAGTGTCTCACTGAGTGAGTGAGTGTCTCTCTGAGTGAGTGAGTGTCTCTCTGAGTGAGTGAGTGTCTCACTGAGTGAGTGAGTGTCTCTCTGAGTGAGTGAGTGTCTCTCTGAGTGAGTGAGTGTCTCTCTGAGTGAGTGAGTGTCTCACTGAGTGAGTGGAGTGTCTCTCTGAGTGAGTGAGTGTCTCACTGAGTGAGTGAGTGTCTCTCTGAGTGAGTGAGTGTCTCTCTGAGTGAGTGAGTGTCTCTCTGAGTGAGTGAGTGTCTCACTGAGTGAGTGAGTGTCTCACTGAGTGAGTGAGTGTCTCTCTGAGTGAGTGAGTGTCTCTCTGAGTGAGTGAGTGTCTCACTGAGTGAGTGAGTGTCTCACTGAGTGAGTGAGTGTCTCTCTGAGTGAGTGAGTGTCTCTCTGAGTGAGTGAGTGTCTCTCTGAGTGAGTGAGTGTCTCTCTGAGTGAGTGTCTCACTGAGTGAGTGAGTGTCTCTCTGAGTGAGTGAGTGTCTCACTGAGTGAGTGAGTGTCTCACTGAGTGAGTGTCTCTCTGAGTGAGTGAGTGTCTCTCTGAGTGAGTGAGTGTCTCTCTGAGTGAGTGAGTGTCTCTCTGAGTGAGTGAGTGTCTCACTGAGTGAGTGAGTGTCTCACTGAGTGAGTGAGTGTCTCACTGAGTGAGTGAGTGTCTCACTGAGTGAGTGTCTCTCTGAGTGAGTGAGTGTCTCTCTGAGTGAGTGAGTGTCTCTCTGAGTGAGTGAGTGTCTCACTGAGTGAGTGAGTGTCTCACTGAGTGAGTGAGTGTCTCTCTGAGTGAGTGAGTGTCTCTCTGAGTGAGTGAGTGTCTCACTGAGTGAGTGAGTGTCTCACTGAGTGAGTGAGTGTCTCTCTGAGTGAGTGAGTGTCTCACTGAGTGAGTGAGTGTCTCACTGAGTGAGTGAGTGTCTCTCTGAGTGAGTGAGTGTCTCACTGAGTGAGTGAGTGTCTCTCTGAGTGAGTGAGTGTCTCTCTGAGTGAGTGAGTGTCTCACTGAGTGAGTGAGTGTCTCTCTGAGTGAGTGAGTGTCTCACTGAGTGAGTGAGTGTCTCACTGAGTGAGTGAGTGTCTCTCTGAGTGAGTGTCTGAGTGTCTCACTGAGTGAGTGAGTGTCTCTCTGAGTGAGTGAGTGTCTCTCTGAGTGAGTGAGTGTCTCACTGAGTGAGTGAGTGTCTCACTGAGTGAGTGAGTGTCTCTCTGAGTGAGTGAGTGTCTCTCTGAGTGAGTGAGTGTCTCTCTGAGTGAGTGAGTGTCTCACTGAGTGAGTGAGTGTCTCACTGAGTGAGTGAGTGTCTCACTGAGTGAGTGGTCTCACTGAGTGAGTGAGTGTCTCACTGAGTGAGTGAGTGTCTCTCTGAGTGAGTGAGTGTCTCACTGAGTGAGTGAGTGTCTCACTGAGTGAGTGAGTGTCTCTCTGAGTGAGTGAGTGTCTCTCTGAGTGATGTGAGTGTCTCACTGAGTGAGTGAGTGTCTCTCTGAGTGAGTGAGTGTCTCACTGAGTGAGTGAGTGTCTCACTGAGTGAGTGAGTGTCTCACTGAGTGAGTGAGTGTCTCACTGAGTGAGTGAGTGTCTCACTGAGTGAGTGAGTGTCTCTCTGAGTGAGTGAGTGTCTCTCTGAGTGAGTGAGTGTCTCTCTGAGTGAGTGAGTGTCTCACTGAGTGAGTGAGTGTCTCTCTGAGTGAGTGAGTGTCTCTCTGAGTGAGTGAGTGTCTCACTGAGTGAGTGAGTGTCTGAGTGAGTGAGTGTCTCTCTGAGTGAGTGAGTGTCTCTCTGAGTGAGTGAGTGTCTCTCTGAGTGAGTGTCTCACTGAGTGAGTGAGTGTCTCTCTGAGTGAGTGTGAGTGAGTGTCTCTCTGAGTGAGTGAGTGTCTCTCTGAGTGAGTGAGTGTCTCTCTGAGTGAGTGAGTGTCTCTCTGAGTGAGTGAGTGTCTCACTGAGTGAGTGAGTGTCTCACTGAGTGAGTGAGTGTCTGAGTGAGTGAGTGTCTCTCTGAGTGAGTGAGTGTCTCTCTGAGTGAGTGAGTGTCTCTCTGAGTGAGTGAGTGTCTCTCTGAGTGAGTGTCTCACTGAGTGAGTGAGTGTCTCACTGAGTGAGTGAGTGTCTCTCTGAGTGAGTGAGTGTCTCACTGAGTGAGTGAGTGTCTCACTGAGTGAGTGTCTCACTGAGTGAGTGAGTGTCTCACTGAGTGAGTGAGTGTCTCTCTGAGTGAGTGAGTGTCTCACTGAGTGAGTGAGTGTCTCACTGAGTGAGTGAGTGTCTCACTGAGTGAGTGAGTGTCTCACTGAGTGAGTGAGTGAGTGTCTGAGTGAGTGTCTCACTGAGTGAGTGAGTGTCTCTCTGAGTGAGTGAGTGTCTCTCTGAGTGAGTGAGTGTCTCACTGAGTGAGTGAGTGTCTCTCTGAGTGAGTGAGTGTCTCTCTGAGTGAGTGAGTGTCTCACTGAGTGAGTGAGTGTCTCTCTGAGTGAGTGTCTCACTGAGTGAGTGAGTGTCTCTTCTGAGTGAGTGAGTGTCTCTCTGAGTGAGTGAGTGTCTCACTGAGTGAGTGTCTGAGTGTCTCACTGAGTGAGTGAGTGTCTCACTGAGTGAGTGAGTGTCTCTCTGAGTGAGTGAGTGTCTCTCTGAGTGAGTGAGTGTCTCTCTGAGTGAGTGAGTGTCTCTCTGAGTGAGTGAGTGTCTCACTGAGTGAGTGAGTGTCTCACTGAGTGAGTGAGTGTCTCACTGAGTGAGTGAGTGTCTCACTGAGTGAGTGAGTGTCTCACTGAGTGAGTGAGTGTCTCACTGAGTGAGTGAGTGTCTCTCTGAGTGAGTGAGGTCTCACTGAGTGAGTGAGTGTCTCTCTGAGTGAGTGAGTGTCTCACTGAGTGAGTGAGTGTCTCCTGAGTGAGTGAGTGTCTCTCTGAGTGAGTGAGTGTCTCACTGAGTGAGTGAGTGTCTCTCTGAGTGAGTGAGTGTCTCACTGAGTGAGTGAGTGTCTCTCTGAGTGAGTGAGTGTCTCACTGAGTGAGTGAGTGTCTCTCTGAGTGAGTGAGTGTCTCTCTGAGTGAGTGAGTGTCTCACTGAGTGAGTGAGTGTCTCACTGAGTGAGTGAGTGTCTCACTGAGTGAGTGAGTGTCTCTCTGAGTGAGTGAGTGTCTCTCTGAGTGAGTGAGTGTCTCACTGAGTGAGTGAGTGTCTCACTGAGTGAGTGAGTGTCTCACTGAGTGAGTGAGTGTCTCACTGAGTGAGTGAGTGTCTCTCTGAGTGAGTGAGTGTCTCTCTGAGTGAGTGAGTGTCTCTCTGAGTGAGTGAGTGTCTCTCTGAGTGAGTGAGTGTCTCTCTGAGTGAGTGAGTGTCTCACTGAGTGAGTGAGTGTCTCTCTGAGTGAGTGAGTGTCTCACTGAGTGAGTGAGTGTCTCTCTGAGTGAGTGAGTGTCTCTCTGAGTGAGTGAGGTCTCACTGAGTGAGTGAGTGTCTCTCTGAGTGAGTGAGTGTCTCTCTGAGTGAGTGTCTCCTGAGTGAGTGAGTGTCTCTCCTGAGTGAGTGAGTGTCTCACTGAGTGAGTGAGTGTCTCTCTGAGTGAGTGTCTCACTGAGTGAGTGAGTGTCTCACTGAGTGAGTGAGTGTCTCTCTGAGTGAGTGAGTGTCTCTCTGAGTGAGTGTCTCACTGAGTGAGTGAGTGTCTCTCTGAGTGAGTGAGTGTCTCACTGAGTGAGTGAGTGTCTCACTGAGTGAGTGAGTGTCTCACTGAGTGAGTGAGTGTCTCACTGAGTGAGTGAGTGTCTCTCTGAGTGAGTGAGTGTCTCTCTGAGTGAGTGAGTGTCTCTCTGAGTGAGTGAGTGTCTCTCTGAGTGAGTGAGTGTCTCACTGAGTGAGTGAGTGTCTCTCTGAGTGAGTGAGTGTCTCACTGAGTGAGTGAGTGTCTCACTGAGTGAGTGAGTGTCTCTCTGAGTGAGTGAGTGTCTCACTGAGTGAGTGAGTGTCTCTCTGAGTGAGTGAGTGTCTCCTGAGTGAGTGTCTCACTGAGTGAGTGAGTGTCTGAGTCTCTGAGTGAGTGTCTCTCTGAGTGAGTGAGTGTCTCACTGAGTGAGTGAGTGTCTCTCTGAGTGAGTGAGTGTCTCTCTGAGTGAGTGTCTCTCTGAGTGAGTGAGTGTCTCTCTGAGTGAGTGAGTGTCTCTCTGAGTGAGTGAGTGTCTCACTGAGTGAGTGAGTGTCTCACTGAGTGAGTGAGTGTCTCTCTGAGTGAGTGAGTGTCTCACTGAGTGAGTGAGTGTCTCTCTGAGTGAGTGAGTGTCTCTCTGAGTGAGTGAGTGTCTCACTGAGTGAGTGAGTGTCTCACTGAGTGAGTGAGTGTCTCACTGAGTGAGTGAGTGTCTCTCTGAGTGAGTGAGTGTCTCTCTGAGTGAGTGAGTGTCTCTCTGAGTGAGTGAGTGTCTCACTGAGTGAGTGAGTGTCTCACTGAGTGAGTGAGTGTCTCACTGAGTGAGTGAGTGTCTCACTGAGTGAGTGAGTGTCTCTCTGAGTGAGTGTCTCACTGAGTGAGTGAGTGTCTCTCTGAGTGAGTGTCTCTCTGAGTGAGTGAGTGTCTCTCTGAGTGAGTGAGTGTCTCACTGAGTGAGGTGAGTGTCTCTCTGAGTGAGTGAGTGTCTCACTGAGTGAGTGAGTGTCTCTCTGAGTGTGAGTCTGAGTGGTCTCTCTGAGTGAGTGAGTGTCTCACTGAGTGAGTGAGTGTCTCTCTGAGTGAGTGAGTGTCTCACTGAGTGAGTGAGTGTCTCACTGAGTGAGTGAGTGTCTCACTGAGTGAGTGAGTGTCTCTCTGAGTGAGTGAGTGTCTCACTGAGTGAGTGAGTGTCTCACTGAGTGAGTGAGTTGTCTCACTGAGTGAGTGAGTGTCTCTCTGAGTGAGTGAGTGTCTCTCTGAGTGAGTGAGTGTCTCACTGAGTGAGTGAGTCGTCTCACTGAGTGAGTGAGTGTCTCTCTGAGTGAGTGAGTGTCTCTCTGAGTGAGTTGAGTGTCTCACTGAGTGAGTGAGTGTCTCACTGAGTGAGTGAGTGTCTCTCTGAGTGAGTGAGTGTCTCACTGAGTG
>NW_027620796.1:37200-55088 GCF_964198595.1 Lampetra fluviatilis | reverse complement strand
AGTGGGTGGGTGAATCAATGTGTGGGTGGGTGTGATGGTTGATTGAGTGTATGAGTCTGTGGGTGGGTGAGTGGGTGGGTGGTGTGGGCGTGTGTGTGGGTGGGTGAGTGAGTGGGTGGGTGGGTGGGTGAGTGGGTGGGTGGGTGAGTGAGTGGGTGGGTGGGTGAGTGGGTGGGTGAGTGGGTGGGTGGGTGGGTGGGGGGGTGGGCGGGTTGGTGGGCGGGCGAGCGGGCGGGCGGGCGGGTGCGGGCGGGGGGTGCGCCGTGGGTGAATCAATGTGTGGGGTGGGTGAGTGAGTGGTTGATTGAGTGTATGAGTCTGTGGGTGGGTGAGTGGGAGGGTGAGTGGGTGGGGGGGTGGGTGGGTGGGTGAATCAATGTGTGGGTGTGTGAGTGAGTGGTTGAATCAATGTGTGGGTGTGTGAGTGAATGGTTGATTGAGTGTATGAGTCTGTGTGTGGGTGGGTGTGTGGGTGGGTGGGGTGAGTTGGTTGGTGGGTGGGTGGGTGTGTGGGTGGGTGAGTGGGTGGGTGGGTGGGTGGGTGAGTGGGTGGGTGAATCAATGTGTGGGTGGGTGAGTGGTTGATTGAGTGTATGAGTCTGTGGGTGGGTGAGTGGGTGGGTGGGGTGGGCGTGTGTGTGGGTGTGTGTGTGGGTGAGTGGGTAGGTGAGTCGGTGGGTGGGTGGGTGAGTGGGTGGGTGTGTGGTGTGGGTGGGTGGGTGGGTGTGTGAGTCAGTGAGTGTGTGAGTGAGTGAGTGTGAGTGAGTGTGTGAGTGAGTGAGTGTGTGAGTGAGTGTGTGAGTGAGTGAGTGTATGAGTGAGTTACTGAGTGTGTGAGTGTGTGAGTAACCCCTCCCGCAACTCTGCTCCCTCTCTCCCCTCACCGCCGTGTCTCCCTCACCACCACCACCACCCTCACCACCACCACCGCCACCACCGCCACCACCACCGCCACCCACCACGCAAGGCAAGGCACGAGATCAGCTTCCAGAACTGCGTCTATCGCCTGTGCAGCGACGCCTGCTTCTCGCGTTTCCGCACCACCAACAAGCTGTCGCTCAACGCTTGCGACCACTGCCAACGACGCCTGCCCCAAGGAGCTGCTGGCCGAGTTCGTGTTGCCCCCCTCCCGCATGCCCGCCCCCCCGCTGGTGCCGGAGCTGGTGCCGGGTGGTGGTGGCGGAGAGATGGGGGAGGACAACCCGGCTCAGCAGTCGCGCCGGTTCTGCTCCGGCGAATGCTTGCATCGCTACAAGCAGGTGAGGCGGTGGTGGTGGTGGTGGTGCGAGGTGGTGGTGAAGGTGATGGTGGGGGTGGAAGTGGTGGTGGAGGGGGTGGTGGTGGTGGCGGTGGTGGTGGTGGTGGTGGTGGTGGTGCTGGTGGTGGTGATGGTGCTGGTGGTGGAGGTGGTGGTTGAGGTGGTGGTGGTGCGAGGTGGTGGTGGTGGTGGAGAAGGTGGTGGTGGTGGTGGTGGTGGAGGTGATGGTGGAGGTGGTGGTGGTGCGAGGTGGTGGTGGTGCGAGTGGTGGTGGTGGTGGCAGGTGTTGGTGGTGGTGGTGGGTGGTAGTGGTGATGGTGGTGGAGGTGGTGGAGGTGGTGGAGGTGGTGGTGGCGGTGGTGGTGCTGGCGGTGATGGTGGTGGTAGTGGTGCGAGGTGGTGGTGGTGCGAGGTGGTGGTGGTGCGTGGTGGTGGAGGTGGTGGTGGTGGAAGTGGTGGTGGTGGTGCTGGCGGTGGTGGTGGTGGAGGTGGTGAGGGTGGTGGTGGCGGTGAGGGTGGTGGTGGCGGTGGCGGTGAGGGTGGTGGTGGTGGTGGTGCTGGTGGAGGTGTGTCACTGTGTGTTTGTCACTCTGTGTGTGTGTATGTGTGTCACTGTGTGTGTGTATGTGTGTCACTGTGTGTGTGTCTGTGTGTGTGTAGGTGTGTCACTGTGTGTGTGTCACTGTGTGTGTGTGTCACTGTGTGTGTGTGTCACTGTGTGTGTGTGTCACTGTGTGTCACTGTGTGTGTGTCTGTGTGTGTGTAGGTGTGTCACTGTGTGTGTGTCACTGTGTGTGTGTGTCACTGTGTGTGTGTGTCACTGTGTGTGTGTGTCACTGTGTGTCACTGTGTGTGTGTGTGTCACTGTGTGTCTCTCCCCCCAGACGCTGGTTCCGTGCCTGCACTGCCGTGTGCAGCGTCCCGCGGCTGAGCTCGTGGAGTCGGCGGGTGGCAGTGGTCAGAAGGAGTCGTTCTGCTCCGACAGCTGCGTGTCGCTCTACCGCAACAAGAAGCCGCTGCCTGCTGGTACACCACTACACGTGTACCACTACACCACTACACATGTACCACACTACACATGCACCACACCACCACACTACACATGTACCACACTACACATGTACCACACTATACACCATACACCACGTGTACCACAACAAGAAGCCGCTGCCTGCTGGTACACCACTACACATCACATGTACATCATACACCACGTGTACCCACTACACATGTACCACACTACACATGTACCACACTACACATGCACCACACCACCACACTACACATGTACCACACTACACATGTACCACACTATACACCATACACCACGTCTACTGCAACAAGAAGCCGCTGCCTGCTGGTACACCAACTACACGTGTACATCTACACATCACATGTACATCATACACCACGTGTACCACTGCACATGTACCACACTATACATCATACACCACGTGTACCTATACACCACGTCTACCACACTACACACCATACACCACGTGTACAACCGCTGATCTACAAACCCCCCCTCTCCCCTCCCCCCCCCGCTCACCACAGCTGCCGTGGCGACGGCCTGCAGCTTCTGCAAGGGGCTGCTACCTCCGCAGTACTTCCTCAACATGTCCAACGGGTTGCGCTACGCCGTGTGCAGCGCCAGCTGCCTCACCGGCTTCCAGGTGGGGGGGACACGGGGGGGGGCACGGGGGGGGGGGGGCGATGTTGACTACCTCGCCTGGTGTACAGGAGGTCGTGGGTTCGATGCTGAGATGTTGACTACCTCGCCTGGTGTACAGGAGGTCGTGGGTTCGATGTTGAGATGTTGACTACCCTCGCCTGGTGTACAGGAGGTCGTGGGTTCGATGCTGAGATGTTGACTACCTCGCCTGGTGTACAGGAGGTCGTGGGTTCGATGCTGAGATGTCGACTACCTCGCCTGGTGTACAGGAGGTCGTGGGTTCGATGTTGAGATGTTGACTACCTCGCCTGGTGTACAGGAGGTCGTGGGTTCGATGCTGAGATGTTGACTACCTCGCCTGGTGTACAGGAGGTCGTGGGTTCGATGCTGAGATGTTGACCACCTCGCCTGGTGGTGATGGTGATGCTGATGATGATGGTGATGATGACGGTGATGGTGATGACTGATGCTGGTGATGACGGTGACGGTGCTGATGATGATGCTGCTGATGATGCTGCTGATGATGCTACTTCTGCTGATGATGATGATGACCGACGGCTCCGTCCCACCCGCCCCGTCCCCGCAGGTGCTGCTTGCCCAGGGCGTCGTGCCGAGTGCACCCCAGCGGATATCGGGGTCCCCTGCGACCCCCTCCACCACCGTCACCACCTCCACCACCTCCACCACCTCCACCACCTTGTCCACCTCTTCCACCACATCCACCACCGGGCTCCCCAAGCCTCCCACGGCAGCAGCCCCCCAGCTGCCTCCGCCCGCAGCCGCTGGTCTCCCCCCCCAACCAGTGGTGGAGGCAGGGGGTGGGGGTGGTGGTGGTGGGGGTGGTGGTGGTGGTGGGGGGTGGTGGCGGTGGTGGCGGTGGTGGCGGTGGTGGTGACGGTGGTTGTGGTGACGGTGGTGGTGGTGGGCTTATCTTCCTCAGCTGCAGACACTGCCGGGGCAAGTTCCGTCACGCGCCAATGGTGCTACAGTGGAAGGTGAGGCCTACTCACTTGGCTAGTCAGTCAGTCACTCAGTCAGTCGGTCGCTTAGTCACTCAGTCACTCACTCACTCAGTCACTCGCTCACTCAGTCACTCACTTACTCACCCATTCACTCAGTCACTCACTCACTCAGTCACTCGCTCACTCAGTCACTCGCTCACTCAGTCACTCACTTACTTACTCACTTACCCACTCACCCACTCACCCACTCACTCACCCACTCAGCCACCCACTCACTCACACAGCCACTCTACCACTCACCCACCCACTCTACCACTCACCCACTTACTCACCCACTCACCCACTAAATCACTCGCTCACTCACTCACCCACCCACCTACCCACTCACTCACCCACTCACTCACCCACTCACCCACACTCACTCACTCACTCACTCACCCACCCACTCACCCACCCACCCACTCACCCACCCACTCTACCACTCACCCACCCACTCTACCACTCTACCACTCACCCACTCACCCACCCACCCACCCACTCACCCACCCACCCACCCACCCACCCACTCACTCACCCACCCACCCACCCACTCACTCACTCACCCACCCACTCACCCACCCACTCACCCACCCACTCACCGCCTGTGTCTTCCCCCCCAGGAGATGATGTTTCAGTTCTGCAGCTGGAGTTGTTGTGATGAGTACAAGCGCTCCGCCCTGGTGTTGGCTGTGTGCGACTTCTGCAAGAACGGGAAGCTGCTCCACGAACAGGCGGCATACCTGGGGGAGACCCGCTCCTTCTGTACAGACCGTGAGTCACACACCACGTGGTCTGTGGGGTCTGTGTGGAGTGTGTGGAGTGTGTGGAGTGTGTGGAGTGTGTGGAGTGTGTGGAGTGTGTGGAGTGTGTGGAGTGTGTGGTCTGTGTGGTCTGTGTGGTCTGTGTGGTCTGTGTGGTCTGTGTGGAGTGTGTGGAGTGTGTGGAGTGTGTGGAGTGTGTGGAGTGTGTGGAGTGTGTGGAGTGTGTGGAGTGTGAACACCACGTGGTCTGTGTAGAGTGTGTGGAGTGTGTGGAGTGTGTGGAGTGTGTGGTCTGTGTGGTCTGTGTGGAGTGTGTGGAGTGTGTGGAGTGTGTGGTCTGTGTGGAGTGTGTGGAGTGTGTGGAGTGTGTGGAGTGTGTGGTCTGTGTGGTCTGTGTGGTCTGTGTGGAGTGTGTGGAGTGTGTGGAGTGTGTGGAGTGTGTGGAGTGTGTGGAGTGTGTGGAGTGTGTGGAGTGTGTGGAGTGTGTGGAGTGTGTGGATTGTGTGGATTGTGTGGAGTGTGTGGAGTGTGTGGAGTGTGTGGAGTGTGTGGAGTGTGTGGAGTGTGTGGTCTGTGTGGTCTGTGTGGAGTGCGTGGAGTGCGTGGAGTGCGTGGAGTGCGTGGAGTGCGTGGAGTGCGTGGAGTGCGTGGAGTGCGTGGATTGTGTGTGTGGAGTGTGTGGAGTGTGTGGAGTGTGTGGAGTGTGTGGTCTGTGTGGTCTGTGTGGAGTGTGTGGAGTGTGTGGAGTGTGTGGAGTGTGTGGAGTGTGTGGAGTGTGTGGAGTGTGTGGAGTGTGTGGAGTGTGTGGTCTGTGTGGAGTGTGTGGAGTGTGTGGAGTGTGTGGAGTGTGTGGAGTGTGTGGAGTGTGTGGAGTGTGTGGAGTGTGTGGAGTGTGTGGAGTGTGTGGAGTGTGTGGAGTGTGTGGAGTGTGAACACCACGTGGTCTGTGTAGAGTGTGTGGAGTGTGTGGAGTGTGTGGAGTGTGTGGAGTGTGTGGTCTGTGTGGAGTGTGTGGAGTGTGTGGAGTGTGTGGAGTGTGTGGAGTGTGTGGAGTGTGTGGAGTGTGTGGAGTGTGTGGTCTGTGTGGTCTGTGTGGTCTGTGTGGAGTGTGTGGAGTGTGTGGAGTGTGTGGAGTGTGTGGAGTGTGTGGAGTGTGTGGAGTGTGTGGAGTGTGTGGAGTGTGTGGAGTGTGTGGGAGTGTGTGGAGTGTGTGGAGTGTGAACACCACGTGGTCTGTGTAGAGTGTGTGGAGTGTGTGGAGTGTGTGGAGTGTGTGGAGTGTGTGGTCTGTGTGGGAGTGTGTGGAGTGTGTGGAGTGTGTGTGGAGTGTGTGTGGAGTGTGTGTGGAGTGTGTGTGGAGTGTGTGTGGAGTGTGTGGAGTGTGTGGAGTGTGTGGAGTGTGTGTGGAGTGTGTGTGGAGTGTGTGGATTTTGGTTATTCAGCTTGACCTCACCTACTCCCCTACCCCCCACCCCCCCCCACCTACCTTCACACCTACCCCCCCACCCCTACCCCCCCCCACCTCCCTCCCCCTACCCACCCACACCTACCACCCCCCACCCCCCCCCTACCCCCCCTCCCCCCCCACCCCCCCCCACCTATCTCCCCACACCTACCCCCTACCCCCCCCCCACCCCCCCCCCCCTACTCCCCTCCCCACACCCACCCCCCCCACCCCCCCCCCACCCCCCCCCACCCCCCCCACCTACCCCCACCCCCCCCCCTACCCCCCCCACCCCCCCCCCCACCCCCAGTGTGCCGCATGTTCTACGAGCAGGAGCTGACGAACCGCCTGGGCAAGATGGCCACGACGTGTGCGCACTGCCGCCAGCTGTGCCGCCAGCTCAGCTTCCGGGACGTGTCGCGGCAGGCGGCCGCCACCACCAGAGACTTCTGCAGCCAGGCCTGCCAAGTGGCCTTCATGATGGTGCACTACAAGGTGCGGGGGGGGGGGGGCCTGGGTTCAGCTAGGCCTCAGCCAGGCCTCAGCTAGGCCTCAGCTAGGCCTCGGCCAGGCCTGCCAAGTGGCCTTCATGATGGTGCACTACAAGGTGCGGGGGGGGGGGCAGGCTTCAGCTAGGCTTCAGCCAGGCCTCAGCTAGGCCTCAGCCAGGCCTCAGCCAGGCTTCAGCTAGGCCTCAGCTAGGCCTCAGCTAGGCCTCAGCTAGGCCTTAGCCAGACCTCAGGCCTCTAGACTTTTTCTCTCTTAATCTGTCTCTGTCTGTGTCTCTGTGTCTCTATCTGTGTCTCTATCTCTCTGTGTGTCTGTCTCTCTGTGTCTCTGTGTGTGTGTGTGTGTCTGTGTCTCTATCTCTTTGTCTCTGTGTCTCTGTGTGTGTCTCTGTGTGTGTCTCTGTGTCTCCGTGTGTGTGTCTCTCTGTGTGTCTGTGTCTGTATCTGTGTGTGTGTGTCTCTGTGTCTGTGTGTCTCTGTGTGTGTCTGTCTGTGTGTCTCTCACTGTGCCTCTATCTCTCTGTGTCTCTGTGTGTGTAGCTGTATCCGTGCGACGCGTGTGGAAAGAAGTCGACGGCGCTCACCGTCTCTGTGTGTGTCTGTGTGTCTGTGTGTGTGTCTGTGTGTGTGTCTGTGTGTGTGTCTCTGTGTGTCTGTGTGTGTGTCTCTGTGTGTGTCTGTGTGTGTGTCTGTGTGTGTGTCTGTGTGTGTATCTCTGTGTGTATCTGTGTGTGTCTGTGAGTGTGTCTCTGTGTGTGTCTCTGTGTGTGTCTGTGTGTGTGTCTGTGTGTGTGTCTCTGTGTGGCAAGGATTATTCAACATCGCCTTGCTAGGCACGCTGAAGAGAGGCTTGCGGAGCCCCAATGCGGTTTCAGGAAAGGGCGGTCCTGCACAGATGCCATATTTTCTGTCCGTCTGCTACAGCAGAGGTGTAGGGAATTCCAAAAAGACCTACATCTCTGCTTTATTGACCTGGTCAAGGCCTATGATACCATCAGTAGGACTGGGCTCTGGGTTAATCTTCTTCGTGCTTTCGGAGTCCCTGACCCTCTGCTCACGATTATTAAGGACCTTCATGATGGTGAGCGGGCCCGGGTAAAACTACATGGCCGGGAGTCGGAGCCTTTCCCTGTACACCTTGGGGTGCGACAGGGATGTCCTCTGGCTCCCACATTATTTAACATATATTTCGACTGCGTAGTTCGTGAAGCCTTCAATAGCTGTACCGGGGGAATTTCCATTTGGTACAGATATAATGGGAGGCTGATCGACGCCCGGGTGCGATCAAGGGATGGCTCCCTATTGGTCAACCACGTTATGTATGCCGATGATTTGGTAATAGCTGCTCATTCAGAAGAGGAGTTGGAGACGCTGCTGCTGAGACTGGAGCGTGCCACTAAGAGGTGGGGCCTTACTATCAGCCCCACCAAAACTAAGCACCTGCCTGGGTATTTTGTACCATCGGACACTCCACCCCCACAACTCCCAATTGGTGATGGGGCAGTTGTGGAGAGAGTGGAGAGTTTCCCATACCTGGGCAGTGTGCTTATGACCGGCTCCAGTTTATCAGCAGAGGTCTCACTCCGAATCAGTCGAGCGGCAATATCTTTTCATCGGTTGCGTAACGCTGTGTGGAAGCTACCTGGTCTGTCGCTCCGCACGAAGCTTCAGGTCTTCTCGGCCACGGTCATTCCCTCCCTTCTCTACGCTTGCGAAACGTGGACCCCCCTAGTGGAGCATCTTCGCCGGTTGGAAACATTTAGGCTGGCCTGCCTACGATCCATCCTGGGTTTAACCAGGCTGGATTGTGTGAGGAGCTCACAAGTCCTTGAAAGATCTGGGCAAAGTCCCATCAGTGAGCTCCTCCGGCAGGCAAGGCTGCGTTGGCTGGGTCATGTAGCCCGCATGCCCAGCCACCGCATGCCTAAACAGTTTTTGTTCGGCCGGATCGAGGGGGCTAAACGGGCGCGGCACGGGCTAGAGAAGAGATGGAGTGATGTGGTACAGGAGGACGTGGAGCTGAGTGGACTTGCCGATGACTGGTACCAGCGGTGTCAAGATCGGCCTCAGTGGAGGAGGCTCGTGAAGGACGCTACTGGGCAGTTGGAGGCAGTCGCCCTCCAACAACAACGGAGGGCGGAGGAGCGACGCTCACAACAACGAGCAGAGCGCCGGGTGGCTAAAGCACAGCAAGTTGGCACAGTAGGGGGCACAGGTGGTGCATCAGTCAGTCATCTCGGTCAGTCGACCCGTGGCACCTGGGTCTGCCCCGTGACCTCCTGCCAGCGGGCGTTCGACACTTCACGTGGCCTCAAGGTGCACATGGCCTGGCACAAGCGTCGTGGTGACGTCACCGCCACTTAGTGGCGAATGGCGGTTGTTGTTGTTGTTGTTGTCTCTGTGTGTGTCTGTGTGTGTGTCTGTGTGTGTGTCTGTGTGTGTGTCTGTGTGTGTGTCTGTGTGTGTGTCTCTGTGTGTGTCTGTGTGTGTGTCTCTGTGTGTGTCTGTGTGTGTGTCTCTGTGTCTCTCTGTGTGTGTGTCTCTGTGTCTCTGTGTGTCTCTGTGTGTCTGTGTGTCTCTGTGTCTCTGTGTGTGTGTCTCTGTGTGTCTCTCACTGTGTGTGTCTCTGTGTCTCTGTGTGTGCAGCTGTACCCGTGCGACGCGTGTGGAAAGAAGTCCACGCCGCTCACCGTGTCTCTGCCATGGGCCGCTGACATGCGCCACTTCTGTGACCACGAGTGTATGGTCATCTTCTGTGCCTCAACGCGCTCAAAGAAAGCTCCCCACAGACGCATCAACCCAGGAGAAAACGTTCCTACGGAGTGGCCAGGTAGGGTCTTGGTTGGACAGCGCATCCGTGCACGACAGACACGACAAAGAATCGTCACCCTGTTCAACTTCTGGGTTCTTTCGGTTAAGCCGTCACGTAGAAGGGAAATAATAAAATGATGAAAATCAAACATGATTCAATACAATTCTCACGACGTTTCGGCCACAACGCAAGCAGCTGTCCTCAGGTGAAGAACAGGGATGTCGGAAAGACAGCGTCATTCACATCATCATCAACATCATCAACATTAACATCATCATCATCATCATCATCAACATCATCAACAACATCATCATCAACATCAACATCATCATTAACATCATTAACATCATCAACATCATCATCATTAACATCATTAACATCATCAACATCATCAACAACATCATCTACATCATCATCAACATCATCATCAACATCATCAACATCATCATCAACATCATCATTAACATCATTAACATCATCATCATCTACATCATCAACATCATCAACATCATTAACATCAACATCATCATCTACATCATCAACATCATCTTTTTTTTCGATGTAAAGCTTTCGTGACTGCAGGGATTCATCTTCTTGGTTCTTTCGGTAAAGTCACGTAGAAGGGAAATAATAAAATAATAAAAATCAAACATGATTAAATACAATTCTCACGACGTTTCGGCCACAACGCAAGCAGCCGTCCTCAGGTGAAGAACAGGTCTGTCGGAAAGACAGCGTCTGAATGAGCACCACCAGGCTTGGCAGCGTATATACTTAAATATATACTTAAATATACGCTGCCAAGCTTGGTGGTGTTCAGAAGAACAGGTCTGTCGCAAAGACAGCGTCTGAATGAGCACCACCATGCTTGGCAGCGTGTATACTTAAATATATACTTAAATATACGCTGCCAAGCTTGGTGCTGTTCAGAAGAACAGGTCTGTCGGAAAGACAACGTCTGAATGAGCACCACCATGCTTGGCAGCGTGTATACTTAAATATATACTTAAATATACGCTGCCAAGCTTGGTGGTGTTCAGAAGAACAGGTCTGTCGGAAAGACAGCGTCTGAATGAGCACCACCAAGCTTGGCAGCGCATATACTTAAATATATACTTAAATATACGCTGCCAAGCTTGGCGGTGTTCAGAAGAACAGGTCTGTAGGAAAGACAGCGTCTGAATGAGCACCACCAAGCTTGGCAGCGTATATACTTAAATATATACTTAAATATACGCTGCCAAGCTTGGTGGTGTTCAGAAGAACAGGTCTGTCGGAAAGACAGCGTCTGAATGAGCACCACCAGGCTTGGCAGCGTATATACTTAAATATACGCTGCCAAGCTTGGTGGTGTTCAGAAGAACAGGTCTGTCGGAAAGACAGCGTCTGAATGAGCACCACCAGGCTTGGCAGCGCATATACTTAAATATATACTTAAATATACGCTGCCAAGCTTGGTGGTGTTCAGAAGAACAGGTCTGTCGGAAAGACAGCGTCTGAATGAGCACCACCATGCTTGGCAGCGTGTATACTTAAATATATACTTAAATATACGCTGCCAAGCTTGGTGGTGTTCAGAAGAACAGGTCTGTCGGAAAGACAGCGTCTGAATGAGCACCACCAGGCTTGGCAGCGTGTATACTTAAATATATACTTAAATATACGCTGCCAAGCTTGGTGGTGTTCAGAAGAACAGGTCTGTCGGAAAGACAGCGTCTGAATGAGCACCACCAAGCTTGGCAGCGCATATACTTAAATATATACTTAAATATACGCTGCCAAGCTTGGTGGTGTTCAGAAGAACAGGTCTGTCGGAAAGACAGCGTCTGAATGAGCACCACCAAGCTTGGCAGCGCATATACTTAAATATATACTTAAATATACGCTGCCAAGTTTGGTGGTGTTCAGAAAAACAGGTCTGTCGGAAAGACAGCGTCTGAATGAGCACCACCATGCTTGGCAGCGTGTATACTTAAATATATACTTAAATATACGCTGCCAAGCTTGGTGGTGTTCAGAAGAACAGGTCTGTCGGAAAGACAGCGTCTGAATGAGCACCACCAAGCTTGGCAGCGCATATACTTAAATATATACTTAAATATACGCTGCCAAGTTTGGTGGTGTTCAGAAGAACAGGTCTGTCGGAAAGACTGCGTCTGAATGAACACCACCAAGCTTGGCAGCGCATATACTTAAATATATACTTAAATATACGCTGCCAAGCTTGGTGGTGTTCAGAAGAACAGGTCTGTCGGAAAGACAGCGTCTGAATGAGCACCACCATGCTTGGCAGCGTGTATACTTAAATATATACTTAAATATACGCTGCCAAGCTTGGTGGTGTTCAGAAGAACAGGTCTGTCGGAAAGACAGCGTCTGAATGAGCACCACCAGGCTTGGCAGCGTGTATACTTAAATATATACTTAAATATACGCTGCCAAGCTTGGTGGTGTTCAGAAGAACAGGTCTGTCGGAAAGACAGCGTCTGAATGAGCACCACCAGGCTTGGCAGCGCATATACTTAAATATATACTTAAATGTACGCTGCCAAGCTTGGTGGTGTTCAGAAGAACAGGTCTGTCGGAAAGACAGCGTCTGAATGAGCGTGTAAATTGTGCAATTATTCAGACGCTGTCTTTCCGACAGACCTGTTCTTCACCTGAGGACGGCTGCTTGCGTTGTGGCCGAAACGTCGTGAGAATTGTATTTTATTATGTTTTATTTTATTATTTTATTATTTCCATTCTACGTGATTTTACCGAAAGAACCAAGAAGATGTTAAGGCTGATAATACGGATGATAATGTTAAGGCTGCTGATGATGATGATGTTAAGGCTGATGATGCTGATGTTGTTAAGGCTGATGATGCTGATGTTAATGTTGATGATGATGATGTTGATGATGATGATGTTGATGATGATGATGTTGATGATGATGATGTTAATGTTGATGATAATGTTGATGTTAAGGCTGATGATGATGCTGATGTTGTTAATGTTGATGTTAAGGCTCATGATGATGATGTTAATGTTGATGATGATGATGTTAATGATGTTGATGTTAAGGCTGATGATGATGCTGATGTTGTTAATGTTGATGATGTTGATGTTGATGATGTTAAGGCTCATGATGATGCTGATAATGCTGATGATGATGTTGATGCTGATGATGATGTTAATGTTGTTGTTGATGATGATGATGTTGATGCTGATGATGATGTTAATGTTGTTGTTGATGATGATGATGTTGATGCTGATGATGTTGATGTTAATAATGATGTTGATGTTAATGATGATGATGATGTTGATGCTGATGTTAATGTTGATGATGTTAATGATGATGATGATGTTAATGATGATGTTGATGATGTTAATGTTGACGTTGATGTTTGTGTCAGCGTCTGACAAGGCGATGAAGAACGTCCCGGATGTGGGGACGATGGTGCCATGTGACTTGCCTGGTGGGACTCGCACGGAGACACGGGGAGACACGGGGAGACACACGGGGGAGACACACGGAGACACGGGGAGACACGCGGAGACACACGCGGAGAGACACGGGGGAGACACGGAGAGAGACACACGGAGACACGGGGAGACACGGGGGAGACACACGGAGACACACGGAGACACGGAAACACACGGAGAGACACGGGGAGACACACGGAGACACACGCGGAGAGACACGGGGGAGACACGGGGGAGACACTGAGAGAGACACACGGAGACACGGGGAGACACACGGAGACACGGAAACACACGGAGAGACACGGGGAAACACACGGAGAGACACGGGGAGACACACGGAGACACACGCGGAGAGACACGGGGGAGACACGGGGGAGACACGGGGGAGACACGGGGGAGACACGGAGAGAGACACACGGAGACACGGGGAGACACGGGGGAGACACACGGAGACACGGAAACACACGGAGAGACACGGGGAGACACACGGAGAGACACGGGGACACGGGGAGACACACGGAGACACACGCGGAGAGACACGGGGGAGACACGGGGGAGACACGGGGGAGACACGGAGAGAGACACACGGAGACACGGGGAGACACGGGGGAGACACACGGAGACACACGGAGACACGGGGAGACACACGGAGAGACACACGGAGACACACGCGGAGAGACACGGGGGAGACACACGGAGACACACGGAGACACGGGGAGACACACGGAGAGACACACGGAGACACACGCGGAGAGACACGGGGGAGACACGGGGGAGACACTGAGAGAGACACACGGAGACACGGGGGAGACACGGGGGAGACACTGAGAGAGACACGGAGAGAGACACACGGAGACACGGGGAGACACGGGGGAGACACACGGAGACACGGAAACACACGGAGAGACACGGGGAGACACGGGGAGACACACGGAGACACACGCGGAGAGACACGGGGGAGACACGGGGGAGACACGGGGGAGACACACGGAGACACACGGAGACACACGGAGACACGGAGACACACGGGGAGACACACGGAGACACACGGAGACACACGGGGAGAGACACGGGGGAGGCACGGGGGAGACACGGGGGAGACACGGGGGAGACACGAGAGACACACGGAGACACACGGAGACACACGGGGAGAGACACGGGGGAGGCACGGGGGAGACACGGGGGAGACACGGGGGAGACACGGGGGAGACACGAGAGACACACGGAGACACACGGAGACACACGGGGAGAGACACGGGGGAGGCACGGGGGAGACACGGGGGAGACACGGGGGAGACACGGGGGAGACACGGGGGAGACACGAGAGACACACGGAGACACACGGAGACACACGAGAGACACACGGAGACACACGGAGACACACGCGGAGAGACACGGGGGAGACACGGGGGAGACACGGGGGAGACACACGGAGACACGGAGACACACGGGGAGACACACGGAGACACACGGAGACACACGCGGAGAGACACGGGGGAGACACGGGGGAGACACGGGGGAGACACGGAGAGAGACACACGGAGACACGGGGAGACACGGGGGAGACACACGGAGACACACGGAGACACGGGGAGACACACGGAGAGACACACGGAGACACACGCGGAGAGACACGGGGGAGACACGGGGGAGACACTGAGAGAGACACACGGAGACACGGGGGAGACACGGGGGAGACACTGAGAGAGACACGGAGAGAGACACACGGAGACACGGGGAGACACGGGGGAGACACACGGAGACACGGAAACACACGGAGAGACACGGGGAGACACGGGGAGACACACGGAGACACACGCGGAGAGACACGGGGGAGACACGGGGGAGACACGGGGGAGACACACGGAGACACACGGAGACACGGAGACACACGGGGAGACACACGGAGACACACGGAGACACACGGGGAGAGACACGGGGGAGGCACGGGGGAGACACGGGGGAGACACGGGGGAGACACGGGGGAGACACGGGGGAGACACGGGGGAGACACGAGAGACACACGGAGACACACGGAGACACACGGGGAGAGACACGGGGGAGGCACGGGGGAGACACGGGGGAGACACGGGGGAGACACGGGGGAGACACGGGGGAGACACGGGGGAGACACGGGGGAGACACGAGAGACACACGGAGACACACGGAGACACACGGGGAGAGACACGGGGGAGGCACGGGGGAGACACGGGGGAGACACGGGGGAGACACGGGGGAGACACGGGGGAGACACGGGGGAGACACGAGAGACACACGGAGACACACGGAGACACACGGGGAGAGACACGGGGGAGGCACGGGGGAGACACGGGGGAGACACGGGGGAGACACGGGGGAGACACGGGGGAGACACGAGAGACACACGGAGACACACGGAGACACACGAGAGACACACGGAGACACACGGAGACACACGGGGAGAGACACGGGGGAGGCACGGGGGAGACACGGGGGAGACACGGGGGAGACACGAGAGACACACGGAGACACACGGAGACACACGGAGACATGGCGGGGGGGGGAGACACACGGAGACACACGGAGACACGGGGAGACACGGGGGAGACACGGGGGAGACACACGGAGACACACGGAGACACACGGGGGAGACACACGGGGAGACACGCGGTGACGTCCCACTTCCTGTGTTCTCAGTGACGACACCGAAGACGACTTGTTCCCGGGGTGTGCAAGTGTGCAAGGTGGGTCCCTCACCACCACCACCACCACGCTGCTGATGATGCTGCTGCTGATGATGATGGTGGTGGTGCTGCTGATGATGGTGGTGGTGGTGGTGGTGCTGATGGTGGTGCTGATGATGGTGGTGGTGCTGATGACGATGATGATGGTGGTGGTGCTGATGACGATGATGATGATGGTGGTGCTGCTGATGATGATGCTGCTGCTGATGATGCTGCTGCTGATGATGCTGATGATGATGTTGCTGATGATGATGTTGTGTGTTGTAGCCTCCGCCCTCCAAGCTTCTGAAGAACAAGTCGGTGCTGTGTCGACCTGTTGTCTTCAGCAAATCGACGTCGTGCAGCGTCGAGACAGAGACACGGTGCACACAGACAGGTGGGGGACACACAGAGACACACACAGAGACACACACAGAGACACACACAGAGACATACACAGAGACACACACAGAGACACGGTGCACACAGACAGGTGGGGAGACACACGCAGAGACACACACAGAGACACACACAGAGACACACACAGAGACACACACAGAGACACACAGAGACACGGTGCACACAGACAGGTGGGGAGACACACGCAGAGACACACACAGAGACACACACAGAGACACACACAGAGACACACACAGAGACACACAGAGACACGGTGCACACAGACAGGTGGGGAGACACACGCAGAGACACACACAGAGACACACACAGAGACACAGAGACACACAGAGACACACAGAGACACGGTGTACACAGACAGGTGGGGGACACACGCAGAGACACACACAGAGACACACACATAGACACAGAGACACACAGAGACACACACAGAGACACGGTGCACACAGACAGGTGGGGACACACACGCAGAGACACACACAGAGACACACACATAGACACAGAGACACAGAGACACACACAGAGACACGGTGCACACAGACAGGTGGGGGACACACGCAGAGACACACACAGAGACACACACATAGACACAGAGACACACAGAGACACACACAGAGACACGGTGCACACAGACAGGTGGGGGGACACACGCAGAGACACACACAGAGACACACACATAGACACACAGAGACACACACAGAGACACACACAGAGACACACACAGAGACACACGCAGAGACACACACAGAGACACACACAGAGGCACACACAGAGACACACAGAGACACACACAGAGACACACACAGAGACACACACAGAGACACACGCAGAGACACGCAGAGACACACGCAGAGACACACGCAGAGACACACGCAGAGACACACGCAGAGACACACGCAGAGACACACGCAGAGACACACACGCAGAGACACACGCAGAGACACACGCAGAGACACACGCAGAGACACACGCAGAGACACACGCAGAGACACACACAGAGACACACACAGAGACACACACAGAGACACACACAGAGACACACACAGAGACACACACAGAGACACACACAGAGACACAGAGACACACAGAGACACACACAGAGACACAGAGACACACACACACAGACACACACAGAGACAGAGACACACGCAGAGACACACACACAGAGACACACGCAGAGACACAC
Organism: Lampetra fluviatilis; assembly: GCF_964198595.1. Lineage (NCBI taxonomy): Eukaryota > Metazoa > Chordata > Hyperoartia > Petromyzontiformes > Petromyzontidae > Lampetra > Lampetra fluviatilis. Next base: position 37,855 of record NW_027620796.1, on the reverse strand, counting down.
GCAGAGACACACGCAGAGACACACGCAGAGACACACACAGAGACACACACAGAGACACACACAGAGACACACACAGAGACACACACAGAGACACACACAGAGACACAGAGACACACACAGAGACACACACAGAGACACACACAGAGACACACACAGAGACACACACAGAGACACACACAGAGACACACACAGAGACACACACAGAGACACACACAGAGACACACACAGAGACACACACAGAGACACACACAGAGACACACACAGAGACACACACAGAGACACACACAGACAGGTGGGGGGAGACACACAGAGACACACACAGAGACACACACAGAGACACACACAGAGACACACACAGAGACACACACAGAGACAGAGACACACACAGAGACAGAGACACACACAGACAGAGACACACACAGACAGAGACACACACAGACAGAGACACACACAGAGACACACACAGAAACACACACAGAGACACACACAGAGACACACACAGAGACAGAGACACACACAGAGACACACACAGAGACAGAGACACACACAGAGACACACACAGAGACACACACAAACACACACATAGACACACACAGAGACACAGACACACAGAGACACAGACAGAGACACACAGAGACACGGTGCACACAGACAG
>NW_027620796.1:0-32000 GCF_964198595.1 Lampetra fluviatilis | reverse complement strand
TTGGCCAGGAGACGTCATAAAAGCCTGACCCCCCGGGGCCTCCGGCACAAGCCGGATGCCCCGGGGGGTCACACACACCTATATATACACACACACACCTATATACACACACATATACATTTACACACACACACATGTCTCTCCGTGTCTCTGTTTCTCTCTGTGACCCTGTCTCTCTGTTTCTCCGTGTCTCCCCGTGTCTCTGTGTCTCTTTGTGTCCCTCCGTGTCTCTCCGTGTCTCTCCGTGTCTCTCTGTGTCTCTCTGTGTCTCTCTGTCTCTCCGTGTCTCTCCGTGTTTCCCCGTGTCTCTCTGTGACCCTGTCTCCCCGTGTCTCCCCGTGTCTCTCCGTGTCTCCCCGTGTCTCTCTGTGTCTCTCTGTCTCTCCGTGTCTCTCCGTGTCTCCCCGTGTCTCTCTGTGACCCTGTCTCTCCGTGTCTCCCCGTGTCTCTCTGTGTCTCTCCGTGTCTCTCCGTGTCTCTCCGTGTCTCTGTGTGTCTCTCTGTGACCCTGTCTCCCCGTGTCTCTCCGTGTCTCTCTGTGTCTCTCCGTGTCTCTGTGTGTCTCTGTGTCTCTCTGTGTCTCTCTGTGTCTCTCTGTGTCTCTCCGTGTCTCTCTGTGACCCTGTCTCTCCGTGTCTCTGTGTCTCTGTGTCTCTCTGTCTCCCCGTGTCTCTCCGTGTCTCCGTGTCTCTCTGTGACCCTGTCTGCCCGTGTCTCTCCGTGTCTCTGTGTCTCTCCGTGTCTCTGTGTCTCTCCGTGTCTCTGTGTCTCTCTGTGACCCTGTCTCTCCGTGTCTCTCCGTGTCTCTCCGTGTCTCTCTGTGACCCTGTCTCTCCGTGTCTCTCCGTGTCTCTCCGTGTCTCTCTGTGACCCTGTCTCTCCGTGTCTCTCCGTGTCTCTCCGTGTCTCTCCGTGTCTCTCTGTGACCCTGTCTCTCCGTGTCTCTCCGTGTCTCTCCGTGTCTCTCTGTGACCCTGTCTCTCCGTGTCTCTCCGTGTCTCTCCGTGTCTCTCTGTGACCCTGTCTCTCCGTGTCTCTCCGTGTCTCCCCGTGTCTCTCTGTGACCCTGTCTCTCCGTGTCTCTCCGTGTCTCCCCGTGTCTCTCTGTGACCCTGTCTCTCCGTGTCTCTCCGTGTCTCCCCGTGTCTCTCTGTGACCCTGTCTCTCCGTGTCTCCGTGTCTCTCCGTGTCTCTGTGTGTCTCTCTGTGACCCTGTCTCCCCGTGTCTCCCCGTGTCTCTCCGTGTCTCTCTGTGTCTCTCCGTGTCTCTGTGTCTCTCCGTGTCTCTGTGTCTCTCTGTGTCTCTCTGTGTCTCTCCGTGTCTCTCTGTGACCCTGTCTCTCCGTGTCTCTGTGTCTCTCTGTCTCCCCGTGTCTCTCCGTGTCTCTGTGTCTCTCTGTGACCCTGTCTCTCCGTGTCTCTCTGTGACCCTGTCTCTCCGTGTTTATGTGTCTCTCTGTCTCCCCGTGTCTCTCCGTGTCTCCGTGTCTCTCTGTGACCCTGTCTGCCCGTGTCTCTCCGTGTCTCTGTGTCTCTCCGTGTCTCTGTGTCTCTCCGTGTCTCTGTGTCTCTCTGTTACCCTGTCTCTCCGTGTCTCTCCGTGTCTCCCCGTGTCTCCCCGTGTCTCCCCGTGTCTCCCCGTGTCTCTCCGTGTCTCTCTGTGACCGTGTCTCCCCGTGTCTCCCCGTGTCTCTCTGTGACCGTGTCTCCCCGTGTCTCCCCGTGTCTCTCTGTGACCGTGTCTCCCCGTGTCTCCCCGTGTCTCCCCGTGTCTCTCCGTGTCTCTCTGTGACCGTGTCTTTCCGTGTCTCTCCGTGTCTCTCTGTGACCGTGTCTCCCCGTGTCTCCCCGTGTCTCTCCGTGTCTCTCTGTTACCCTGTCTCTCCGTGTCTCTCCGTGTCTCTCCGTGTCTCCCCGTGTCTCCCCGTGTCTCCCCGTGTCTCCCCGTGTCTCTCCGTGTCTCTCTGTGATCGTGTCTCCCCGTGTCTCCCCGTGTCTCCCCGTGTCTCTCCGTGTCTCTCTGTGACCGTGTCTCCCCGTGTCTCCCCGTGTCTCCCCGTGTCTCTCCGTGTCTCTCTGTGACCGTGTCTCCCCGTGTCTCCCCGTGTCTCCCCGTGTCTCTCCGTGTCTCTCTGTGACCGTGTCTCCCCGTGTCTCCCCAGATCCCTGTGCCCGTGTCTCCCCGTGTCTCCCCGTGTCTCTCCGTGTCTCTCTGTGACCGTGTCTCCCCGTGTCTCCCCAGATCCCTGTGCCCGTGTCTCCCCGTGTCTCCCCGTGTCTCCCCGTGTCTCTCCGTGTCTCCCCGTGTCTCCCCGTGTCTCCCCGTGTCTCCCCGTGTCTCTCCGTGTCTCTCTGTGACCGTGTCTCCCCGTGTCTCCCCGTGTCTCCCCGTGTCTCTCCGTGTCTCTCTGTGACCGTGTCTCCCCGTGTCTCCCCAGATCCCCGTCCCCGTGCTTCTCCCCGTGACGCTCTCCAGCGCCGACGACATCATCTCCACGATCCGTGACCTCCGAGCTCGCATCCCCGAGGATCCGGCTGAGGCCGTTCTCATCACCATGGCCGATCTCATCGCCCAGGGAGACGCGGGTGTCCTCTCCACAGGTACCCCGTGTCTACACCGTGTCTCAGTGTGTCTGTGTGTCTGTGTCTCTGTGTCTCTGTCTCATCACCATGGCCGATCTCATCGCCCAGGGAGACGCGGGTGTCTTCTCCACAGGTACCCCGTGTCTCTGTGTCTACACCATGTCTCAGTGTCTACACCGTGTCTCTGTCTGTGTCTCTGTGTCTCTGTGTGTCTCTGTGTGTCTGTGTCTCTGTGTCTCATCACCATGGCCGATCTCATCGCCCAGGGAGACGCGGGTGTCCTCTCCACAGGTACCCCGTGTCTCTGTGTCTACACCATGTCTCAGTGTGTCTGTGTGTTTGTGTGTCTGTGTCTCTGTGTGTCTGTGTCTTTGTGTCTCTGTCTCATCACCATGGCCGATTTCATCGCCCAGGGAGACGCGGGTGTCCTCTTCACAGGTACCCCGTGTCTACACCGTGTCTCTGTGTGTCTCTGTGTGTTTGTGTGTCTGTGTCTCTGTGTCTCTGTGTCTGTGTGTCTCTGTGTCTACACCGTGTCTCTGTGTGTCTCTGTGTCCGTGTGTCTGTGTCTCTGTGTCTCTGTGTCTGTGTCTCTCTGTCTCATCACCATGGCCGATCTCATCGCCCAGGGAGACGGGGGTATCCTCTCCACAGGTACCCCGTGTCTCTGTGTCTACACCATGTCTCAGTGTCTACACCGTGTCTCTGTCTGTGTCTCTGTGTCTGTGTGTCTCTGTGTGTCTGTGTCTCTGTGTCTCTGTGTCTCATCACCATGGCCGATCTCATCGCCCAGGGAGACGGGGGTGTCCTCTCCACAGGTACCCCGTGTCTCTGTGTCTACACCGTGTCTCTGTGTGTCTGTGTGTCTCTGTGTGTCTCTGTGTCTCTGTGTGTCTCTGTGTCTCTGTGTCTGTGTGTCTCTGTGTCTACACCGTGTCTCTGTGTGTCTGTGTCTCTGTGTCTCTGTGTGTCTCCGTGTCTCTCTGTGTCTCTCCGCCGTGTCTCTCTGTGTCTCTCTGTGACCCTGTCTCTCCGTGTATCCCCGTGTCTCTCCGTGTCTCTGTCTCTACTCATTGTCTCTGTGTCTCTACCGTGTCTCTGTCTCTACACTGCTGCTGATGATGCCACTGATGATGATGCCACTGCTGATGATGATGATGATGCCACTGATGATGATGATGCCACTGCTGCTGCTGATGATGATGCCACTGATGATGATGCCACTGCTGCTGCTGATGATGATGCCACTGATGATGATGATGCCACTGATGATGATGCCACTGCTGATGATGATGATGATGCCACTGATGATGATGATGCCACTGCTGCTGCTGATGATGATGCCACTGATGATGATGCCACTGCTGCTGATGATGATGATGCCACTGCTGCTGCTGATGATGATGCCACTGATGATGATGCCACTGCTGCTGCTGATGATGATGCCACTGATGATGATGCCACTGCTGCTGATGATGATGCCACTGATGCCGCTGATAATGATGATGATGATGATGCCACTGCTGATGATGATAATGCCGACGATGACGATGTCGGTGCTGACTGCCGCCATGTGTTGCCCCCGCACACGCCGCTGCCGTCGTTCAATCACGCGCAGCCTCCCGCCATGGCGACCTCTACGCTCGTGACGATGACGATGACGACGATGATGGCGATGGTGGTGATGGTGGTGATGGTGGCGATGGTGGCGATGGTGGTGATGGTGGTGATGGTGGTGGTGATGGTGGCGGTGAAGAGCTGAAGCAACTGGACCTTGAAGATGACATCGGAGCACGTGAGTTATCGAATCACACACTGACTAGCGTTGAATCACACACTAACTAGCTATGAATCACACACTAACTGGCTATGAATCACACACTAACTGGCTATGAATGACACACTAACTGGCTATGAATGACACACTAACTGGCTATGAATGACACACTAACTGGCTATGAATCACACACTAACTAGTGATGAATCACACACTAACTAGCGATGAATCACACACTAACTAGCGATGAATCACACACTAACTAGCTATGAATCACACACTAACTAGCTATGAATCACACACTAACTAGCTATGAATCACACACTAACTGGCTATGAATCACACACTAACTAGCGATGAATCACACACTAACTAGCTATGAATGACACACTAACTAGCGATGAATGACACACTAACTAGTGATGAATCACACACTAACTAGTGATGAATGACACACTAACTAGCGATGAATCACACACTAACTAGTGATGAATCACACACTAACTAGTGATGAATCACACACTAACTAGTGATGAATGACACACTAACTAGTGATGAATCACACACTAACTAGTGATGAATCACACACTAACTAGCGATGAATGACACACTAACTAGCGATGAATGACACACTAACTAGCGATGAATGACACACTAACTAGTGATGAATGACACACTAACTAGTGATGAATGACACACTAACTAGCGATGAATCACACACTAACTAGTGATGAATGACACACTAACTAGTGATGAATGACACACTAACTAGCGATGAATGACACACTAACTAGTGATGAATCACACACTAACTAGTGATGAATCACACACTAACTGGCTATGAATGACACACTAACTAGCGATGAATGACACACTAACTAGTGATGAATGACACACTAACTAGCGATGAATCACACACTAACTAGCTATGAATCACACACTAACTAGCTATGAATGACACACTAACTAGTGATGAATGACACACTAACTAGCGATGAATGACACACTAACTAGCTATGAATGACACACTAACTAGTGATGAATGACACACTAACTAGTGATGAATCACACACTAACTAGCGATGAATGACACACTAACTAGCTATGAATGACACACTAACTAGTGATGAATGACACACTAACTAGCGATGAATCACACACTAACTAGCTATGAATCACACACTAACTAGCTATGAATGACACACTAACTAGTGATGAATGACACACTAACTAGTGATGAATGACACACTAACTAGTGATGAATCACACACTAACTAGTGATGAATGACACACTAACTAGCGATGAATGACACACTAACTAGCGATGAATGACACACTAACTAGTGATGAATGACACACTAACTAGTGATGAATGACACACTAACTAGCGATGAATGACACACTAACTAGTGATGAATGACACACTAACTAGTGATGAATCACACACTAACTAGTGATGAATGACACACTAACTAGCGATGAATGACACACTAACTAGCGATGAATCACACACTAACTAGCGATGAATCACACACTAACTAGCGATGAATGACACACTAACTAGCTATGAATCACACACTAACTAGCGATGAATCACACACTAACTAGCTATGAATCACACACTAACTAGCGATGAATCACACACTAACTAGCGATGAATGACACACTAACTAGCGATGAATCACACACTAACTAGCGATGAATGACACACTAACTAGCTATGAATCACACACTAACTAGCTATGAATCACACACTAACTAGCTATGAATCACACACTAACTAGCGATGAATCACACACTAACTAGCTATGAATGACACACTAACTAGTGATGAATGACACACTAACTAGTGATGAATCACACACTAACTAGCTATGAATCACACACTAACTAGCGATGAATCACACACTAACTAGCGATGAATGACACACTAACTAGCTATGAATCACACACTAACTAGCTATGAATCACACACTAACTAGCGATGAATGACACACTAACTAGCGATGAATGACACACTAACTAGCTATGAATCACACACTAACTAGCGATGAATCACACACTAACTAGCGATGAATGACACACTAACTAGTGATGAATGACACACTAACTAGTGATGAATGACACACTAACTAGCGATGAATCACACACTAACTAGCGATGAATCACACACTAACTAGCTATGAATGACACACTAACTAGTGATGAATGACACACTAACTAGTGATGAATCACACACTAACTAGCTATGAATCACACACTAACTAGCGATGAATCACACACTAACTAGCTATGAATGACACACTAACTAGTGATGAATGACACACTAACTAGTGATGAATCACACACTAACTAGCTATGAATCACACACTAACTAGCGATGAATCACACACTAACTAGTGATGAATGACACACTGACTAGCGATGAATCACACACTAACTAGCGATGAATCACACACTAACTAGCTATGAATGACACACTAACTAGTGATGAATGACACACTAACTAGCGATGAATGACACACTAACTAGTGATGAATGACACACTAACTAGCTATGAATGACACACTAACTAGCTATGAATCACACACTAACTAGTGATGAATGACACACTAACTAGTGATGAATGACACACTAACTAGCTATGAATGACACACTAACTAGTGATGAATGACACACTAACTAGCGATGAATCACACACTAACTAGTGATGAATGACACACTAACTAGTGATGAATGACACACTAACTAGTGATGAATGACACACTAACTAGCGATGAATCACACACTAACTAGCGATGAATGACACACTAACTAGCTATGAATGACACACTAACTAGTGATGAATGACACACTAACTAGTGATGAATGACACACTAACTAGCTATGAATGACACACTAACTAGTGATGAATGACACACTAACTAGCTATGAATCACACACTAACTAGTGATGAATGACACACTAACTAGTGATGAATGACACACTAACTAGTGATGAATCACACACTAACTAGCTATGAATGACACACTAACTAGCGTTGAATCACACACTAACTAGCTATGAATCACACACTAACTAGCGTTGAATGACACACTAACTAGCTATGAATCACACACTAACTAGCTATGAATCACACACTAACTAGCGATGAATCACACACTAACTAGTGATGAATGACACACTAACTAGCGATGAATCACACACTAACTAGTGATGAATGACACACTAACTAGCTATGAATCACACACTAACTAGTGATGAATGACACACTAACTAGCTATGAATCACACACTAACTAGTGATGAATGACACACTAACTAGCTATGAATCACACACTAACTAGTGATGAATCACACACTAACTAGCTATGATTCACACACTAACTAGCTATGAATCACACACTAACTAGTGATGTATTTCCGTGTAAACCCACAGACACTCCTGTTCGTCAGTACGAGCTGATTCCCTCCAGGGAGCTGAGGCTAAAGTTCCGCAGACAGTCCGGACAGGTACCCAGAGACCCACTACCACCACCACCACCCTGAGACCCACCACCACCACCCTGAGACCCACCACCACCACCCTGAGACTCACCACTACCACCACCCTGAGACCCACCACCACCACCCTGAGACTCACCACCACCACCCTGAGACCCACTACCACCCTGAGACCCACCACCACCACCCTGAGACTCACCACCACCACCACCCTGAGACCCACCACCACCACCCTGAGACCCACCACCACCACCCTGAGACCCACTACCACCCTGAGACCCACCACCACCACCCTGAGACTCACCACCACCACCACCCTGAGACTCACCACCACCACCCTGAGTCCCACCACCACCACCCAGAGACCCACCACCACCACCCTGAGACCCACCACCACCACCCTGAGACTCACCACCACCACCCTGAGACTCACCACCACCACCCTGAGACCCACCACCACCACCACCCAGAGACCCACCACCACCACCACCCTGAGACCCACTACCACCCTGAGACCCACCACCACCACCCTGAGACCCACTACCACCCTGAGACCCACCACCACCACCCTGAGACTCACCACCACCACCACCCTGAGACTCACCACCACCACCCTGAGACCCACCACCACCACCCTGAGACCCACCACCACCACCCTGAGACCCACCACCACCACCCTGAGACCCACCACCACCACCCTGAGACCCACCACCACCACCCTGAGACCCACCACCACCACCCTGAGACCCACCACCACCACCCTGAGACTCACCACCACCACCCTGAGACCCACCACCACCACCCTGAGACTCACCACCACCACCCTGAGACTCACCACCACCACCACCCTGAGACTCACCACCACCACCCTGAGACCCACCCCCACCACCCTGAGACCCACCACCACCACCCTGAGACCCACCACCACCACCCTGAGACTCACCACCACCACCCTGAGACCCACCCCCACCACCCTGAGACCCACCACCACCACCCTGAGACCCACCACCACCACCCTGAGACCCACCACCACCACCCTGAGACCCACCACCACCACCCTGAGACCCACCACCACCACCCTGAGACCCACCACCACCACCCTGAGACTCACCACCACCACCCTGAGACTCACCACCACCACCCTGAGACTCACCACCACCACCCTGAGACCCACCACCACCACCCTGAGACTCACCACCACCACCACCCTGAGACTCACCACCACCACCACCCTGAGACTCACCACCACCACCCTGAGACTCACCACCACCACCCTGAGACTCACCACCACCACCCTGAGACTCACCACCACCACCACCCTGAGACCCACCACCACCACCCTGAGACTCACCACCACCACCCTGATACTCACCACCACCACCACCCTGAGACTCACCACCACCACCACCCTGAGACTCACCACCACCATCCTGAGACTCACCACCACCACCCTGAGACTCACCACCACCACCACCCTGAGACTCACCACCACCACCCTGAGACTCACCACCACCACCCTGAGACTCACCACCACCACCCTGAGACTCACCACCACCACCACCCTGAGACTCACCACCACCACCCTGAGACTCACCACCACCACCCTGAGACTCACCACCACCACCACCCTGAGACCCGCCACCACCACCCTGAGACCCACCACCACCACCCTGAGACCCACCACCACCACCCTGAGACCCACCACCACCACCCTGAGACTCACCACCACCACCCTGAGACCCACCACCACCACCCTGAGACCCACCACCACCACCCTGAGACTCACCACCACCACCCTGAGACCCACCACCACCACCCTGAGACCCACCACCACCACCCTGAGACCCACCACCACCACCCTGAGACTCACCACCACCACCCTGAGACCCACCACCAGCACCCTGAGACTCACCACCACCACCCTGAGACTCACCACCACCACCCTGAGACCCACCACCACCACCCTGAGACTCACCATCACCACCACCCTGAGACCCACCACCACCACCCTGAGACCCACCACCACCACCCTGAGACTCACCACCACCACCCTGAGACCCACCACCACCACCCTGAGACTCACCACCACCACCCTGAGACCCACCACCACCACACTGAGACCCACCACCACCCTGAGACCCACCACCACCACCCTGAGACTCACCACCACCACCCTGAGACCCACCACCACCACACTGAGACTCACCACCACCACCCTGAGACCCACCACCACCACCCTGAGACCCACCACCACCACCCTGAGACTCACCACCACCACCCTAAGACCCACCACCACCACCCTGAGACCCACCACCCTGAGACCCACCACCACCACCCTGAGACCCACCACCACCACCCTGAGACTCACCACCACCACCCTGAGACCCACCACCACCACCCTGAGACCCACCACCACCACCCTGAGACCCACCACCACCACCCTGAGACCCACCACCACCACCCTGAGACCCACCACCACCACCCTGAGACCCACCACCACCACCCTGAGACTCACCACCACCACCCTGAGACCCACCACCACCACCCTGAGCACCACCACCACCCTGAGACCCACCACCACCACCCTGAGACTCACCACCACCACCCTGAGACCCACCACCACCACACTGAGACCCACCACCACCCTGAGACCCACCACCACCACCCTGAGACTCACCACCACCACCCTGAGACCCACCACCACCACACTGAGACTCACCACCACCACCCTGAGACCCACCACCACCACCCTGAGACCCACCACCACCACCCTGAGACTCACCACCACCACCCTAAGACCCACCACCACCACCCTGAGACCCACCACCACCACCCTGAGACCCACCACCACCACCCTGAGACCCACCACCACCACCCTGAGACTCACCACCACCATCCTGAGACCCACCACCACCACCCTGAGACCCACCACCACCACCCTGAGACCCACCACCACCACCCTGAGACCCACCACCACCACCCTGAGACTCACCACCACCACCCTGAGACCCACCACCACCACCCTGAGACCCACCACCACCACCCTGAGACTCACCACCACCACCCTGAGACCCACCACCACCACCCTGAGACCCACCACCACCACCCTGAGACCCACCACCACCACCCTGAGACTCACCACCACCACCACCACCACCCTGAGACCCACCACCAGCACCCTGAGACTCACCACCACCACCCTGAGACTCACCACCACCACCCTGAGACCCACCACCACCACCCTGAGACTCACCACCACCACCACCCTGAGACCCACCACCACCACCCTGAGACTCACCACCACCACCCTGAGACCCACCACCACCACACTGAGACCCACCACCACCCTGAGACCCACCACCACCACCCTGAGACTCACCACCACCACCCTGAGACCCACCACCACCACCCTGAGACTCACCACCACCACCCTGAGACCCACCACCACCACCCTGAGACCCACCACCACCACCCTGAGACTCACCACCACCACCCTGAGACCCACCACCACCACCCTGAGACCCACCACCACCACCCTGAGACTCACCACCACCACCCTAAGACCCACCACCACCACCCTGAGACCCACCACCACCACCCTGAGACCCACCACCACCACCCTGAGACCCACCACCACCACCCTGAGACTCACCACCACCATCCTGAGACCCACCACCACCACCCTGAGACCCACCACCACCACCCTGAGACCCACCACCACCACCCTGAGACTCACCACCACCACCCTGAGACTCACCACCACCACCACCCTGAGACCCACCACCACCACCCTGAGACCACCACCACCACCCTGAGACCCACCAACACCACCACGAGACCCACCACCACCACCCTGAGACCCACCACCACCACCCTGAGACCCACCACCACCACCCTGAGACCCACCACCACCACCCTGAGACCCACCACCACCACCCTGAGACTCACCACCACCACCCTGAGACCCACCACCACCACCCTGAGACTCACCACCACCATCCTGAGACCCACCACCACCACCCTGAGACCCACCACCACCACCCTGAGACTCACCACCACCACCACCCTGAGACCCACCACCACCACCCTGAGACCACCACCACCACCCTGAGACCCACCACCACCACCCTGAGACTCACCACCACCATCCTGAGACTCACCACCACCACCCTGAGACCCACCACCACCACCACCCTGAGACCCACCACCACCATCCTGAGACTCACCACCACCACCCTGAGACTCACCACCACCCTGAGACCCACCACCACCACCCTGAGACCCACCACCACCACCCTGAGACCCACCACCACCACCATCCTGAGACTCACCACCACCACCACCACCCTGAGACCCACCACCACCACCCTGAGACCCACCACCACCACCCTGAGACCCACCACCACCACCCTGAGACCCACCACCACCACCCTGAGACCCACCACCACCACCCTGAGACTCACCACCACCACCCTGAGACCCCCTTTTTGTCCGACAGAAGAGAGCTCGCTCTCTATCCGACATGCCGGTGGCTGAGGAGGGAGTTGAAGACACGAAGAGGAGACGCGTTGGAGACACGTGGAGACACGGGGGAGACGCGGGGAGACACGGGGGAGACGCGGGGAGACACGGGGGAGACGCGGGGAGACACGGGGGAGACGCGGGGAGACACGGGGGAGACGCGGGGAGACACGGGGGAGACGCGGGGAGACACGGGGGAGACGCGGGGAGACACGGGGGAGACGCGGGGAGACACGGGGGAGACGCGGGGAGACACGGCGGAGACCCTGGGAGAGACGGGGGAGACGCCGGGATGAGAAGGAGACACAGCGGAGACGCGGGAAGACGCGGGGGAGACACGGCGGAGACAAAAGAAGACACGGAGAGACACGGGGGAGACACGGGGACGAGGAAGAGACACGGGGGAGACGCGGGGAGACACGGCGGAGACTCGGGGAGACGCGGGGGAGACGCTGGGATGCACGGGAGAGACACGAAGACTCGGGGAGACACGTCGGGGAGGCACGGGAGAGACACGGGGACGACGCACGGGAGAGACACGGGGACGACGCACGGGAGAGATGCGGGATCGACGCACGGGAGAGACGCGGGGGGGAGACTGGGCGGTGAGGTGAGGGCGAGCGAAATGTCGTCGCTGTATGGAGTGCGCGCCTGGAAGGAGTGGGTCCAGGGTCTGGGAGCTGCTCAGCACCGTGAGTAACGGGGGCCCCCTCCCCTAGGTCTACTCGGCCTTAATTGAGCACCGGGTTCGGGCGGGTGTGTTGTCTTACGTTACGAAAGGGCATTTTTTTGTCTGACTGTGCGTGTCTGTGTGTGTGTGTCCGCGCCTTGTAACGCTTTTAACTGATCAACTTTTGGGGGGTTTAAGTTTCAACAAAGTGCGCAACATGCAGCAAGCTTAAGCCCCCCGCATGAACAGTTGCTTTTTGTTTTTTTTTGCCCAATAAACTGAGAGAATCACACCTTTGTAACGACGTGCGCTGATGATAATGCTAAGTTTGTGCGCATGCGCGGAACGCCCCCAGCAACACAAATGCGTTTGCTGAGCGAGGATGGGAGAGGGAGAGGTTCCCGTTCGTGTCAAAGACTCGGGTGCCCGTCATTTTGTTTGCAAGAAAAACACGGCAAGAAGGAACGAAAACATTAACCCGTCAAAACAAAGTTTTTCACTGTAAATCCTTTATATGCGTGGCGGCTAGTGTCCTCTCGTCCTCTGGCTTGAGATGGCTGCCACCTATGGGTCAGATGATTGCCTGCCACCATTAAGCAATTGGTAATTAAATATAATATTTTTGTCCTAAAAGTGTAACATTTTGGAGAAAAAAATTTCACGAAAATCAATTGTCACGCACAACGAGTCTGTGTGCAAAATGTCAGCTCGATTGGATCACGGGAAGTGGGTTAAAAAACGACCGAAAGATTTGCACGGTCGTAAGCGTGCAAGCAAGCGAACTTAATATAAAGGATTTAACAGGTCCCTGCGGGGTGGACTGGTAGGAACGAACACATACGATACGAAGGGAGAGTTTGAGGCCTAGTTCTAGGCTTTAGGCCTAGCTGTAGGCTTTAGGCCGCTGTGAATTAATTTTTAATTTAAATGTTTTAATTATTAATGTAAAAGCTTTAAATGTAAATGTTTCTATTAAAAAAATACATGAGGGAATGTAACATTGTTAAACATTAACTCCCTTTCACACACGCGGGGGTACGATACCAAGGGAGAGTTTGAGGCCTAGTTCTAGGCTTTAGGCCTAGCTGTAGGCTTTAGGCCGCTGTGAGTTAATTTTTAATTTAAATGTTTTAATTATTAATGTTAAAGCTTTAAATGTAAATGTTTCTATTAAAAAAATACATGAGGGAATGTAACATTGTTAAACATTAACTCTCTTTCACACACGCGGGGGTACGATACGAAGGGAGAGTTTGAGGCCTAGTTCTAGGCTTTAGGCCTAGCTGTAGGCTTTAGGCTGCTGTGAGTTAATTTTTAATTTAAATGTTTTAATTAAAAACTATCTCAGGGAATTATAAGGGAATGTTACACTTGTTTAGCCAGGAAAGCAGCACTGAGTCTAAAGGTTTTTGTAGGGTCCTGCCAAGTGTTTGCAGTAGGGGGCGATGTTGCTACACGGACGGACGGACGGACGGACGGTACAATCTATTGTAGGCTGGTTCACTTCGTTCCTACCAGTAAAAACAGCCTCATTTCGATGTAAAGCTTTCGTGACTGCAGGGATTCATCTTCTTGGTTCTTTCGGTAAAGTCACGTAGAAGGGAAGTTAAAAAAAATATTTTTTATTTTATTATTTTATTTATTTTATTACTTCCCTTCTACGTGACTTTACCGAAAGAACCAAGAAGAAGAAAAACTGCCTCTCCAAAACAAACACGAACACAAAGAGAGTCAACGCCATAGCGGTGTGCATCAAGACAAGCCACAGACTGCACAGTTAGTGCTGCGGCACAGGCTGAGGAAACTCCAGAGGAACGTGATGTTCCTTTCTCCCGTTCACCCGTAATGTGTGCAGTTAATACTGTAGAGTCGGTAGATACTACTAGATTCAGTAGATACTATTAGATTCAGTAGATACTACTAGATTCAGTTGATACTATTGTAGAGTCAGTAGATACTACTAGATTCAGTAGATACTACTGTAGTGTCAGTAGATACTACTAGATTCAGTAGATACTATTGTAGTGTCGGTAGATAGTACTGTAGTGTCAGTAGATACTACTAGATTCAGTAGATACTATTGTAGTGTCAGTAGATAGTACTGTAGTGTCAGTAGATACTATTATACACTACACTATACACTACACTATACACCACACTATACACCACACTATACACTACACTATACACTACACTATACACTACACTATACACTGCACTATACACTGCACTATACACTGCACTATACACTACACTATACACTACACTATACACTGCACTATACACTATACACTACACTACACACTACACTATACACTACACTTTACACTACACTATACACTGCACTATACACTGCACTATACACTACACTATACACTACACTTTACACTACACACTACTATACACTACACTATACACTACACTATACACTACACTATACACTACACTATACACTGCACTATACACTGCACTATACACTACACTACACACTACACTACACACTACACTACACACTACACTATACACTACACACTACACTATACACTACACTATACACTGCACTATACACTACACTATACACTGCACTATACACTACACTACACACTACACTACACACTACACTACACACTACACTATACACTACACACTACACTATACACTACACTATACACTACACTATACACTACACTTTACACTACACTATACACTACACTATACACTACACTATACACTACACTACACTACACACTACACTATACACTACACTTTACACTACACTATACACTGCACTATACACTGCACTATACACTACACTATACACTACACTTTACACTACACTCTACTATACACTACACTATACACTACACTATACACTACACTATACACTACACTATACACTGCACTATACACTACACTATACACTACACTATACACTACACTATACACTACACTATACACTGCACTACACACTACACTACACACTACACTACACACTACACTACACACTACACTATACACTACACACTACACTATACACTACACTATACACTACACTTTACACTACACTATACACTACACTATACACTACACTATACACTACACTACACTATACACTACACTACACTATACACTACACTACACACTACACTATACACTACACTATACACTACACTATACACTGCACTATACACTATACACTACACTACACACTACACTATACACTACACTATACACTACACTATACACTACACTATACACTACACTATACACTACACACTACACTATACACTACACACTACTACACACTACACTATACACTACACTATACACTACACTATACACTACACTATACACTACACTATACACTACACTACACACTACACTATACACTACACTATACACTACACACTACTACACACTACACTATACACTACACTATACACTGCACTATACACTGCACTATACACTACACTATACACTACACTATACACTACACTATACACTACACACTACTACACACTACACTATACACTACACTATACACTACACTACACACTACACTATACACTACACTATACACTACACACTACTACACACTACACTATACACTACACTATACACTGCACTATACACTACACTATACACTACACTATACACTGCACTATACACTACACTATACACTACACTACACACTACACTACACACTACACTATACACTACACACTACTACACACTGCACTATACACTACACTATACACTACACTATACACTACACTTTACACTACACTATACACTACACTATACACTACACTATACACTACACTACACACTACACTATACACTACACTATACACTACACTTTACACTACACTATACACTACACTATACACTACACTATACACTACACTACACTATACACTACACTATACACTACACTATACACTACACTATACACTACACTACACACTACACTACACACTACACTATACACTACACTATACACTACACTATACACTACACTATACACTACACTATACACTACACTTTACACTACACTATACACTACACTTTACACTACACTATACACTGCACTATACACTACACTATACACTACACTATACACTACACTTTACACTACACTATACACTACACTATACACTACACTATACACTACACTATACACTACACTATACACTGCACTATACACTACACTATACACTACACTATACACTGCACTATACACTACACTTTACACTACACTATACACTACACTACACACTACACTACACACTACACTATACACTACACTATACACTACACTATACACTACACTTTACACTACACTATACACTACACTTTACACTACACTATACACTACACTATACACTACACTATACACTACACTATACACTACACTATACACTACACTACACACTACACTATACACTACACTATACACTACACTATACACTACACTATACACTACACTATACACTACACTATACACTACACTATACACTACACTATACACTACACTATACACTACACTATACACTACACTTTACACTACACTATACACTACACTATACACTACACTATACACTGCACTATACACTGCACTATACACTGCACTATACACTGCACTATACACTACACTATACACTACACTTTACACTACACTATACACTGCACTATACACTACACTATACACTACACTATACACTACACTTTACACTACACTATACACTACACTATACACTACACTATACACTACACTACACACTACACTATACACTACACACTACTACACACTGCACTATACACTACACTATACACTACACTATACACTACACTTTACACTACACTATACACTACACTATACACTACACTATACACTACACTACACACTACACTATACACTACACTATACACTACACTTTACACTACACTATACACTACACTATACACTACACTACACACTACACTATACACTACACTATACACTACACTATACACTACACTACACTATACACTACACTATACACTACACTACTACACTATACACTACACTATACACTACACTATACACTACACTACACACTACACTACACACTACACTATACACTACACTATACACTACACTATACACTACACTATACACTACACTATACACTACACTACACACTACACTACACACTACACTATACACTACACTATACACTACACTATACACTACACTATACACTACACTATACACTACACTTTACACTACACTATACACTACACTATACACTACACTATACACTACACTATACACTACACTATACACTACACTATACACTACACTATACACTACACTATACACTACACTTTACACTACACTATACACTGCACTATACACTACACTTTACACTACACTATACACTACACTACACACTACACTACACACTACACTATACACTACACTACACACTACACTATACACTACACTATACACTACACTATACACTACACTATACACTACACTTTA
This sequence comes from Lampetra fluviatilis, assembly GCF_964198595.1. Classification (NCBI taxonomy): domain Eukaryota; kingdom Metazoa; phylum Chordata; class Hyperoartia; order Petromyzontiformes; family Petromyzontidae; genus Lampetra; species Lampetra fluviatilis. The sequence continues at coordinate 13,416 of NW_027620796.1, read as the reverse complement.
CACTACACTATACACTACACTATACACTACACTATACACTACACTATACACTGCACTATACACTACACTTTACACTACACTATACACTACACTACACACTACACTACACACTACACTACACACTACACTATACACTACACTATACACTACACTATACACTACACTTTACACTACACTATACACTACACTTTACACTACACTATACACTATACACTACACTATACACTACACTATACACTACACTATACACTACACTATACACTACACTTTACACCACTACACGCCACACACTGCACCACCCTCGCTGCGCGTGTGGCTGTGTGTGTGGCTGTGTGTGTGACTGTGTGTGTTTGTGTGACTGTGTGTGTGACTGTGTGTGTGACTGTGTGTGTGTGGCTGTGTTTGTCGCTGCGTGTGTGTGTCTGTGTGTGTGACTGTGTGTGTGTCTGTGTGTGTGACTGTGTGTGTGTGTCTGTGTGTGTGTCTGTGTGTCTGTGTGTGTGTGTCTGTGTGTGTGTGTGTGTGACTGTGTGTGTGTGTCTGTGTGTCTGTGTGTGTCTGTGTTTGTGTGTGTCTGTGTGTGTCTGTGTGTGTGTGACTGTGTGTGTGTGTGACTGTGTGTGTGTCTGTGTGTGTGTGACTGTGTGTGTGTGTGTCTGTGTGTGTGTGTGACTGTGTGTCTGTGTGTGTGACTGTGTGTGTCTGTATGTATGTATGTGTGTCTGTGTGTGTGACTGTGTGACTGTGACTGTGTGTGCGTGACTGTGTGTGCGTGACTGTGTGTGTGTCTGTGTGTGTTACTGTGTGTGTCTGTGTGTGTCTGTGTGTCTGTGTGTGTGTGTGTGTCTGTGTGTGTGTGTGCGTCTGTGTGTGTGTGTCTGTGTGTGTGTGTGTCTGTGTGTGTGTGTGTGTGTCTGTGTGTGTGTGTGTCTGTGTGTGTGTGTCTGTGTGTGTGTGTGTCTGTGTGTGTCTGTGTGTGTGTGTGTCTGTGTGTGTGTGTCTGTGTGTGTGACTGTGTGTGTGTGTGACTGTGTGTGTGAGTGTGTGTGTGTGTGACTGTGTGTGTCTGTCTGTGACTGTGTGTGTGTGTGTGACTGTGTGTGTGTGTCTGTGTGTGTGTGTCTGTGTGTGTGTGTGTGTCTGTGTGTGTCTGTGTGTGTGTCTGTGTGCGTGTGTGTCTGTGTGCGTGTGTGTGACTGTGTGTGTGTGTGTCTGTATGTGACTGTGTGTGTGTCTGTGTGTGTGTGTGTGACTGTGTGTGACTGTGTGTGTCTGTGCGTGTGACTGTGTGTGTGTGTGTGTGCGTCAGGGCGTGGGGAGGTTGAGGTGCGTGCCGACCCGCTCAGCTGCACGTCCATCGAGTTGAGCTACGGCCTGTGCCGCTTCCTGCGGGAGGCTCGCAGGCCCAACGGGCGGCCATACCAGCCAGACAGCCTCTACTATCTGTGCCTCAGTCTACAGCATGTGGGTCACTCACTCGCTCACCCACTCGCTCGCTCACTCACTCACCAGCTCACTCACTCACCAGCTCACTCGCTCACCAGCTCACTCACTCACCAGCTCACTCACTCACCCACTCACTCACCAGCTCACTCACCAGCTCACTCACTCACTCACCAGCCAGACAGCCTCTACTATCTGTGCCTCAGTCTACAGCATGTGGGTCACTCACTCGCTCACCCACTCGCTCACCAGCTCACTCACTCACCAGCTCACTCACCAGCTCACTCACTCACCAGCTCACTCACTCACCAGCTCACTCACTCACCCACTCACTCACCAGCTCACTCACCAGCTCACTCACTCACCAGCCAGACAGCCTCTACTATCTGTGCCTCAGTCTACAGCATGTGGGTCACTCACTCGCTCACCCACTCGCTCGCTCACTCACTCACCAGCTCACTCACTCACCAGCTCACTCACTCACCAGCTCACTCACTCACCAGCTCACTCACTCACCAGCTCACTCACTCACCCACTCACTCACCAGCTCACTCACCAGCTCACTCACTCACTCACCAGCCAGACAGCCTCTACTATCTGTGCCTCAGTCTACAGCATGTGGGTCACTCACTCGCTCACCCACTCGCTCGCTCACTCACTCACCAGCTCACTCACTCACCAGCTCACTCACTCACCAGCTCACTCACCAGCTCACTCACCAGCTCACTCACCAGCTCACTCACTCACCAGCTCACTCACTCACCAGCTCACCAGCTCACTCACTCACCAGCTCACTCACTCACCAGCTCACTCACTCACCAGCTCACTCACTCACCAGCTCACTCACTCACCAGCTCACCAGCTCACTCACTCACCAGCTCACTCACTCACCAGCTCACCAGCTCACTCACTCACCAGCTCACTCACTCACCAGCTCACTCGCTCACCAGCTCACTCACTCACCAGCTCACTCACTCACCAGCTCACCAGCTCACTCACTCACCAGCTCACTCGCTCACCAGCTCACTCGCTCACCAGCTCACTCACCAGCTCACTCACCAGCTCACTCACCAGCCAGACAGCCTCTACTATCTGTGCCTCAGTCTACAGCATGTGGGTCACTCACTCGCCGGCTCACTCACTCACCAGCTCACCAGCTCACTCACTCACCAGCTCACTCACTCACCAGCTCACTCGCTCACCAGCTCACTCACTCACCAGCTCACTCACTCACCAGCTCACTCACCAGCTCACTCACCAGCTCACTCACCAGCCAGACAGCCTCTACTATCTGTGCCTCAGTCTACAGCATGTGGGTCACTCACTCGCCGGCTCACTCACTCACCAGCTCACCAGCTCACTCACTCACCAGCTCACTCACTCACCAGCTCACTCGCTCACCAGCTCACTCACTCACCAGCTCACTCACTCACCAGCTCACTCACCAGCTCACTCACCAGCTCACTCACCAGCCAGACAGCCTCTACTATCTGTGCCTCAGTCTACAGCATGTGGGTCACTCACTCGCTCACCCACTCGCTCGCTCACTCACTCACTAGCTCACTCACTCACCAGCTCACTCACTCACCAGCTCACTCACTCACCAGCTCACTCACTCACCAACTAACTCACTCACCAGCTCACTCACTCACCAACTAACTCACTCACCAGCTCACTCACTCACCAGCTCACTCACTCACCAGCTCACTCACTCACCAGCTCACTCACTCACCAGCTCACTCACTCACCAGCTCACTCACTTCCCCCGTGTCTCTCCCCCCGTGTCTCTCCCCGTGTCTCTCCCCCCGTGTCTCTCACCGTGTGTCCCCCCCCCGTGTCTCTCCCCCCGTGTCTCTCACCGTGTGTCCCCCCCCCGTGTCTCTCCCTGTGTCTCACAGTACCTGTTTGAACACAAGCGCATTGACAACGTCTTCACCGTGTCTCCCCCCCCGTGTCTCTCCCCCCGTGTCTCTCCCCCCGTGTCTCTCCCCCCGTGTCTCTCCCCCCGTGTCTCTCCCCCCGTGTCTCCCCCCCCGTGTCTCCCCCCCCGTGTCTCTCCCCCCGTGTCTCTCCCCCCGTGTCCCCCCCCCCGTGTCTCTCCCCCCGTGTCTCTCCCCGTGTCTCCCCCCCCGTGTCTCTCCCCATGTCTCTCCCCCCGTGTCTCTCCCCCCGTGTCTCTCCCCGTGTCTCTCCCCCCGTGTCTCTCCCCCCGTGTCTCTCCCCCCGTGTCTCCCCCCCCGTGTCTCTCCCCGTGTCTCTCCCCCCGTGTCTCTCCCCGTGTCTCTCCCCCCGTGTCTCTTCCCCCGTGTCTCTCCCCCCGTGTCTCCCCCCCCGTGTCTCTCTCACCGTGTCTCTCTCACCGTGTCTCTCCCCCCGTGTCTCTCCCCGTGTCTCTCCCCCCGTGTCTCTCCCCCCGTGTCTCTCCCCGTGTCTCTCCCCCCGTGTCTCTCCCCCCGTGTCTCTCCTCCCGTGTCTCTCCCCCCGTGTCTCTCCCCCCGTGTCTCCCCCCCCCGTGTCTCTGTCACCGTGTCTCTCTCACCGTGTCTCTCACCCCGTGTCTCTCCCCCCGTGTCTCTCCCCCCGTGTCTCCCCCCCCGTGTCTCTGTCACCGTGTCTCTCTCACCGTGTCTCTCACCCCGTGTCTCTCCCCCCGTGTCTCCCCCCCGTGTCTCCCCCCCCGTATCTCTCCCCCCGTGTCTCTCCCCCCGTGTCTCTCCCCCCGTGTCCCCCCCCCGTGTCTCCCCCCCCGTGTCTCTCTCACCGTGTCTCTCTCCCCGTGTCTCTCCCCCCGTGTCTCCCCCCCCGTGTCTCTCCCCCCGTGTCTCTCCCCCCGTGTCTCTCCCCGTGTCTCTCCCCCCGTGTCTCTCCCCCCGTGTCTCTCCCCCCGTGTCTCTCCCCCCGTGTCTCTCCCCCCGTGTCCCCCCCCCCGTGTCTCCCCCCCCGTGTCTCTCTCACCGTGTCTCTCTCCCCGTGTCTCTCCCCCCGTGTCTCCCCCCCGTGTCTCCCCCCCCGTATCTCTCCCCCCGTGTCTCTCCCCCCGTGTCTCTCCCCCCGTGTCCCCCCCCCGTGTCTCCCCCCCCGTGTCTCTCTCACCGTGTCTCTCTCCCCGTGTCTCTCCCCCCGTGTCTCCCCCCCCGTGTCTCTCCCCCCGTGTCTCTCCCCCCGTGTCTCTCCCCGTGTCTCTCCCCCCGTGTCTCTCCCCCCGTGTCTCTCCCCCCGTGTCTCTCCCCCCGTGTCTCTCCCCCCGTGTCCCCCCCCCCGTGTCTCCCCCCCCGTGTCTCTCTCACCGTGTCTCTCTCCCCGTGTCTCTCCCCCCGTGTCTCCCCCCCGTGTCTCTCCCCCCGTGTCTCTCCCCCCGTGTCTCTCCCCGTGTCTCTCCCCCCATGTCTCTCCCCCCGTGTCCCCCCCCCCGTGTCTCCCCCCCCGTGTCTCTCTCACCGTGTCTCTCTCACCGTGTCTCTCCCCCCGTGTCTCTCCCCCCGTGTCTCCCCCCCGTGTCTCTCCCCCCCATGTCTCTCCCCCCCGTGTCTCTCCCCCCGTGTCTCTCACCGTGTCTCTCCCCGTGTCTCTCCCCCCGTGTCTCTCCCCCCGTGTCTCTCCCCGTGTCTCTCCCCCCATGTCTCTCCCCCCGTGTCCCCCCCCCCGTGTCTCCCCCCCCGTGTCTCTCTCACCGTGTCTCTCTCACCGTGTCTCTCCCCCCGTGTCTCTCCCCCCGTGTCTCCCCCCCCGTGTCTCTTTCACCGTGTCTCTCTCACCGTGTCTCTCCCCCCGTGTCTCTCCCCCCGTGTCTCCCCCCCGTGTCTCTCCCCCCCGTGTCTCTCCCCCCCGTGTCTCTCCCCCCGTGTCTCTCCCCCCGTGTCTCTCACTGTGTCTCTCACCGCGTGTCTCACAGTACCTGTTTGAACACAAGCGCATTGACAACGTCTTCACCGTGTCTCTCCGTGTCTCTCCCCCCGTGTCTCGACCCGTGTCTCTCTCCCCGTGTCTCTCACCGTGTCTCTCCCCGTGTCTCTCACCGTGTCTCCCCCCGCGTGTCTCACAGTACCTGTTTGAACACAAGCGCATTGACAACGTCTTCACTGACGTCTACTACAGCCGCTTCAGTGAGGAGCTCTCCCTGCTGCTGCAGAACTGGCGGCCGCGGCTGCTGCCCAGCGGTGAGCAGCGCTGTCGCTCACCCGCGCGCTCACTCACCCCGCTCGCTCACCCACACGCTCACCCACTCAGTCGCTCGCTCACCCCGCTCGCTCACCCACTCACTCGGTCGCTCGCTCGCTCACTCACCCGCTCGCTCACCCACTGACTCACCCACTCAGTCGCTCGCTTCGCTCACCCGCTCGCTCACCCACTCACTCGGTCGCTCGCTCGCTCACTCGCTCGCTCGCTCGCTCACTCTCTCGCTCGCTCACCCACTCGCTCACTCACCCGCTCACTCACTCACCCACTCGCTCACTCACCCGTTCACTCACTCGCTCACTCACCCACTCGCTCACCCACTCACCCGCTCGCTCACTCACTCACTCACCCGCTCACTCACTCACCCGCTCGTTCACTCACCCCGCTCACTCACTCACTCACTCACCCGCTCGCTCACTCACCCGCTTGCTCACTCACCCGCTCACTCACTCGCTCACTCACTCACCAGCTCACTCACCCGCTCACTCACTCACCCGCTCACTCACTTACTCACTCACTCACCCACTCGCTCGCTCACCCACCCGCTCACCCACTCACTCGCTCAACTCACCCGCTCACTCACCCACTCACTCACCCGCTCGCTCACCCACTCACCCCGCTCGCTCACCCACTCACCCGCTCGCTCACCCGCTCGCTCACCCACTCACCCGCTCGCTCACTCACTCACTCACTCACCCGCTCACTCACTCACCCGCTCGTTCACTCACCCGCTCACTCACTCACCCGCTCACTCACTCACCCGCTCGTTCACTCACCCGCTCACTCACTCACTCACCCGCTCACTCACTCACCCGCTCGCTCACTCACCCGCTCACTCACTCGCTCACTCACTCACCAGCTCACTCACTCGCTCACTCACTCACCAGCTCACTCACCCGCTCACTCGCTCACTCACTCACTCACACCGCTCGTTCACTCACCCACTCGCTCGCTCACCCACCCGCTCACCCACTCACTCACTCAACTCACCCGCTCACTCACCCACTCACTCACCCACTCACTCACACCGCTCGCTCACCCACTCACCCGCTCGCTCACCCACTCACCCCGCTCGCTCACCCGCTCGCTCACCCACTCACCCGCTCGCTCACCCGCCTCGCTCACCCCGCTCACTCACCCACTGACTCACCCGCTCACTCATCCGCTCGTTCACCCACTCACACCGCTCGCTCACACCTGCTCGCTCACCCGCTCGCTCACCCACTCACCCGCTCGCTCGCCCACCCGCTCGCCCACCCGCTCGCTCACCCCGCTCGCTCACCCACTCACCCCGCTCGCTCACCTGCTCGCTCACACCCGCTCGCTCACTCACTCACCCGTTCGCTCACTCACTCACTCACCCACTCACCCGCTCGCTCACCCACTCACACCCGCTCGCTCACCCACTCACCCGCTCGCTCACCCCGCTCGCTCACCCACTCACCCGCTCACTCACCCACTGACTCACCCGCTCACTCACCCCGCTCGCTCACCCACTCACCCGCTCGCTCACCCACTCACACCCGCTCGCTCACCCCGCTCGCTCACCCACTCACCCGCTCACTCACCCACTGACTCACCCGCTCACTCACCCGCTCGCTCACCCACTCACCCGCTCGCTCACCCACCACTCACCCGCTCGCTCACCCACTCACCCGCTCACTCGCTCACCACCCGTTCGCGCTCACCCCCCCCCCCCCCCCCCCCCCCTAGGGGAGCTCCACTCCCGCGTGGAGGAGGACCACCTGTGGCAGTGCAAGCAGCTGGGGGCCTTCTCACCGGCAGTGCTACTCAACACGCTTCTCTTCTTCAACACCAAGTTCTTTCGTCTTCACTCGCTCAAGGTGAGGCCCCCCCCCCCCCCCCCCCCCAACTCCTCACTCCCTTGTACCCACTACCCCGTGTGTGTGGGCTAATACCCATCTGTTCCATCTCTTCTACCCTGTGTGTGGACTAATCTCCATCTGTTCCATCTCTTCTACCCCGTGTGTGGACTAATCTCCATCTGTTCCATCTCGCTCCCTTCTACCCCGTGTGTGGACTAATCTCCATCTGTTCCATCTCACTCACTTCTACACCGTGTGTGGACTAATCTCCATCTGTTCCATCTCCCTTCTACCCCGTGTGTGGACTAATCTCCATCTGTTCCATCTCCCTTCTACCCCGTGTGTGGACTAATCTCCATCTGTTCCATCTCCCTTCTACCCCGTGTGTGTAGACTAATCTCCATCTGTTCCATCTCCCTTCTACCCCCGTGTGTGGACTAATCTCCATCTGTTCCATCTCCCTTCTACCCCGTGTGTGTAGACTAATCTCCATCTGTTCCATCTCCCTTCTACCCCGTGTGTGGACTAATCTCCATCTGTTCCATCTCCCTTCTACCCCGTGTGTGTAGACTAATCTCCATCTGTTCCATCTCCCTTCTACCCCGTGTGTGGACTAATCTCCATCTGTTCCATCTCCCTTCTACCCCGTGTGTGGACTAATCTCCATCTGTTCCATCTCGCTCCCTTCTACACCGTGTGTGGACTAATCTCCATCTGTTCCATCCCTTCTACCCCGTGTGTGGACTAATCTCCATCTGTTCCACCTGCGTACCCTCAGGAGCACCTGGCGTTGTCGTTTGGCCACATCACCAAGTACCCATCGCAAGTCCAGCACCACCGGCACCACCGCCACCACCGGCACCACCACCACCACCCCGCCACCACCACCGCCACCACCAAGTGCGTCTGTCTGTGCCTCTACCCAGCCACCGACACGCAGAGGGAGGCCGGTGAGATGGGGTGGACACACTCGCCACTTCGTCGTGATCACCCTCCACCTCGTCCACCTCATCATCGTCCACATCATCATTGTCCACCTCACTATGAGACATCTCCTTTACCGGTGGCAAAATACAGTGGTAGGTTTTTTACCCTTTCAACTGGTACAAAAACTGACACCTTTATATGAGGCATCATGTTTGCAATAACCACAACACAAGCAGTCAAAATGCAAACAAAAAGAAACAACTCTGATGATGATAATGATGATATGCACCGTCCTTGAAGTTGATTGGTCCACACCGGAGACAGCTTTTCTTAGAGCCTAGTCTCACATGGTCCTTGAAGTTGATTGGTCCACACCCGAGACAGCTTTCCTTAGAGCCTAGTCTCACATGGTCCCTTGAAGTTGATTGGTCCACACCCGAGACAGCTTTCCTTAGAGCCTAGTCTCACATGGTCCTTGAAGTTGATTGGTCCACACCCCGAGACAGCTTTCCTTAGAGCCTAGTCTCACATGGTCCTTGAAGTTGATTGGTCCACACCCGAGACAGCTTTCCTTAGAGCCTAGTCTCACATGGGTCCTTGAAGTTGATTGGTCCACACCCGAGACAGCTTTCCTTAGAGCCTAGTCTCACATGGTCCTTGAAGTTGATTGGTCCACACCCGAGACAGCTTTCCTCAGAGCCTAGTCTCACATGGTCCTTGAAGTTGATTGGTCCACACCCGAGACAGCTTTCCTTAGAGCCTAGTCTCACATGGTCCTTGAAGTTGATTGGTCCACACCCGAGACAGCTTTCCTTAGAGCCTAGTCTCACATGGTCCTTGATGTTGATTGGTCCACACCCGAGACAGCTTTCCTTAGAGCCTAGTCTCCATTGGTGTTGGACCAGATGACGCCAAAAGGCGCACAACTCAAAGACAGCATCACCATCAGAGTATTGAGAGCTCGGGGGTGACCATTTACACTATGAGACATCTCCTTTAGCAGTGGCAAAATACAGTAGTAGGTTTTTACCCTTTCAACTGGTGCAAAAACTTTTGCATTTTGACTGCTTGTGTTGTGGTTATTGCAAACACGATGCCTCGTATAAAGGTGTCAATTTTTGCACCAGTTGAAAGGGTAAAGACCTCATCATCGTCCACCTCCTCATGGTCGTTGTTGTCCACCTCCTCATGGTCGTCGTTGTCCACCCTCGTGTCCACCCTCCCCCCCAGAGCGGCAGGGTACCGGCAGTCGGCGTCGTCGCGACGAGGAGCCGTGGATGTTGCAGCCGGAGAACGTCGACAACCCACTTCGGTGTCCCGTGCGTCTCTACGAGTTCTACCTCTCAAAGTGGTGAGACACGGGGGGGGGGAGACACGGGGGGGGGGGGGGGGAGACAAGGGGAGACACGGGGAGACACGGGGGGGGGAGACACGGGGGGGGGAGACACGGGGGGGGGGACACGTGGGGGGGGGGGAGACAAGGGGAGACACGGGGAGACACGGGGGGGGGAGACACGGGGAGACACGGGGAGACACGGGGAGACACGGGGAGACACGGGGAGACACGGGGAGACACGGGGAGACACGGAGAGACACGGGAGACACGGGGAGACACGGGGGGGGAGACACGGGGGGGGAGACACGGGGAGACACGGGGAGACACGGGGGGGGAGACACGGGGGGGGGAGACACGGGGAGACACGGGGAGACACGGGGAGACACGGGGAGACACGGGGAGACACGGGGAGACACGGGGGGGGAGACACGGGGGAGACACGGAGAGACACGGGGAGACACGGGGGAGACACGGGGAGACACGGGGAGACACGGGGAGACACGGAGAGACACGGGGAGACACGGGGAGACACGGGGAGACACGGGGAGACACGGGGAGACACGGGGGGGGGAGACACGGGGAGACACGGAGAGACACGGAGAGACACGGGGAGACACGGGGAGACACGGGGAGACACGGAGAGACACGGGGAGACACGGGGAGACACGGGGAGACACAGGGGGGGAGACACGGGGAGACACGGAGAGACACGGAGAGACACGGGGAGACACGGGGAGACACGGGGAGACACGGAGAGACACGGAGAGAGACACGGAGAGACACGGGGAGACACGGGGAGACACGGGGAGACACGGGGAGACACGGGGGGGGGAGACACGGGGAGACACGGAGAGACACGGAGAGACACGGGGAGACACGGGGAGACACGGGGAGACACGGGGAGACACGGAGAGACACGGAGAGAGACACGGAGAGATTGGGGGGGGGGAGACACGGGGAGGGAGACCACGGGGGGGGGGGAGACACACGGCGGGAGACACACGGTGAGACACACGGTGACACACGGGGGGAAGAGACACTGGCCAACCCGTCACGGTGCCCCGTAATCCTCACGAGTTCAATCTCCTCCCCCCCCACCTCCCCCCCCACCTCCCCCCACCCCTCCCCCCCACCCTCCCCCCCACCTCCCCCCCACCCCCCCCCCCCCACCCCCTCCACCCCCCAGCCCCGAGTCTGCCAAGAGTCGTCACGACGTGCTCTACCTGCAGCCCGAGTTGGCCTGCGTGCCCGACAGCCCCCTGTGGTACGCACCGCGTCCACTGCAGCCGGCGCTGCTCGCCACCATGCTGGCGCGCGTCACCAGCGTGCGCCAGGTGTACACCTCCTCCACCTCCACCACCTCCACCACCTCCACCTCCACGTCCACCTCCACCACCACCTCCACCTCGTCACCGCCGCCTGGCAGCGACCCAGCGGCCACTGACGGTGACGGTGCAGAGCGCCAGCAGGAGGAGAAGGTGTCGTTGACTTTGGATCGTGACCCGGCATCACCGCCAGCATCACAGTCAGCAGCAGCAGCAGCAACAGCAGCAGCAGCAGCAGTAGCAGCAGCACCTCCAGTAGCAGCAGCAGTAGCAGCAGCACCTCCAGTAGCAGCAGCAGCAGTAACAGCAGCAGCATCAGCAGTAGCAGCAGCAGTAACAGCAGCAGCATCAGCAGTAGCAGCAGCAGCATCAGCAGTAGCAACATCTGTGGGTGGCTGCGATGAAGAATCGTGGCTGTTGCATGGGGGCGTTGGTGGTGCCACTGGTGATGATGGTGGTGGTGGTGGCGTTGTTGGTGGTGGCGTTGTTGTTGGTGGTGGTGGTGGTGCCGGAGTGGAAGAACCACCCAAGAAACGGCCGCGTGGCCGACCCAGGAAGAACCCGCGACCACCCCCAGCCACGGACACCACAACCGCCACCACCACCGCCACCACCGCCACCACCGCCACCACCCCGCCACCACCGCCACCGACACGGACGTTGACGCCGCCGCTGTAGCGGCCCCCCCCCACGGAGAGGCCCCCCCCCACGGAGAGGCCCCCCACCACGGAGAGACGGAAGAGGAAGTGCGTCAAGTCTGCGGTGGTGGAGGTGGACGAGGAGGAGGAGTTGGAGGGGGGTGATGGGGGACGAGTTGATGATGGTGGAGGAGGCGTTGGTGGCTCGCTCCGGAGGCAGGAGGAGGAGGAAACGGAAGAAGGTCGCCTTCGTGGTGAAGGGCGATGGTGACGGTGATGGCGGTTGATGGTGGTGATGGCGGTGATGGCGGTGATGGCGGAGATGGTGGTGATGGTGACGGTGGCGGTGATGGTGGGCGGTGATGGTGACGGAGATGGTGGTGGTGATGGCGGTGGTGGCGGTCATGGCGGTGACGATGGCGGTGACGGAGATGGTGGTGGCGGTGATGGCGGTGATGGTGGCGGTGATGGCGGTGACGGAGATGGGTATGGTGGCGGTGATGGTGATGGTGGCGGTGATGGTGGCGGAGATGGTGATCATGGCGGTGATGGTGATGATGGCGGTGATGATGGCGGTGATGGTGGCGGTGATGGAGGCGCTGCTTTCTGAAGAGGGGTTATGGGACGTGCAGCTACGGGAGCGTGGTGGTGGTGCTGGTGGCTGTGGTGATAGACTCACACAGAGACCCACAGACTCACAGAGAGACCCACAGACTCACACAGAGACACACAGACTCACACGGAGACACACGGACTCACACGGAGACACACGGACTCACACGGAGACACACGGACTCACACGGAGACACACAAGACTCACACAGACCCACAGACTCAGCACACAGAGACCCACAGACTCACACAGAGACCCACGGACTCACACAGAGACCCACAGACTCACACAGAGACCCACGGACTCACAGAGAGACCCACAGACTCACACAGAGACACACGGACTCACACAGAGACCCACAGACTCACACAGAGACCCACGGACTCACAGAGAGACCCACAGACTCACACAGAGACACACGGACTCACACAGAGACCCACAGACTCACAGAGAGACCCACAGACTCACACAGAGACACACAGACTCACACGGAGACACACAGACTCACACAGAGACACACAGACTCACACAGAGACACACAGACTCACACGGAGACACACAGACTCACACAGAGGACACACAGACTCACACGGAGACACACGGACTCACACGGAGACACACGGACTCACACGGAGACACACGGACTCACACGGAGACACACGGACTCACACGGAGACACACAGACTCACACGGAGACACACGGACTCACACAGAGACCCACATACTCACACAGAGACACACAGACTCTCACACAGAGACCCACAGACTCACACAGAGACCCACGGACTCACACACAGAGACCCACGGACTCACACAGAGACCCACGGACTCACACACAGAGACCCACGGACTCACACAGAGACCCACGGACTCACACAGAGACCCACGGACTCGCTTCGACCGGCGCGGGTTGTGAATTCTCACGACACTGGAATTTTTTTGTTCAACGTTTATTGTTTTATTTTGTTTTGATGGCGTCTTCTTCCTGTGCCGAATGGCAGCCACCCCCGCCGCTTGCGTTGAGAGCGGCGGGGGCTCACGGACGGACACACGCAGAACTGCTGCTACTGGTACCGCAACACGTAGCCCACCGCGCTAATCGGAGGTGCGGGGGGGGGCAACAACCTTCACA
>NW_027620795.1:0-21319 GCF_964198595.1 Lampetra fluviatilis | reverse complement strand
TCTCCCCATGTCTCTCCCTGTGTCTCTCTCTCTCTGTCCCCGTGTCTCCCCGTGTCTCACTGTGTATCCCCGTGTCTCTCTCTCCCCGTGTCCCCCCGTGTCCCCCCGTGTCTCCCCGTGTCTCCCTGTGTCTCTCTCTCCCCGTGTCTCTCTCTCCCCGTGTCTCTCTCTCCCCGTGTCCCCCCGTGTCTCTCTCTCTCTCCCCCCGTGTCCCCCCGTGTCTCTCTCTCTCTCTCCCCCCGTGTGTCTCTCTCTACGAGGTACAGCGGACACGCTGCCAGGGCGTGGCTCCGCGAGCCAGGAAGTCTGGCTCCGAGTGGAACACGTGACTCCCCAGGGCGTCAAGGGGCGGCTCTGGGTCCGAGGTGGCGAAGGTCGCCGCATCCTCCACCTCCTTGCGCACCGCCGCGTCCAACTCCTGCCGGGGACAGAGACGCAGAGAGACAGAGAGACAGAGAGACAGAGACACAGAGACACAGACACACACACACAGACACACACACACACAGACACACACACACACAGACACACAGACACACACACAGACACACAGAGACACACACACACAGACACACAGACACACACACACAGACACACACAGACACACACACACACAGACACACACAGACACACACACACACAGAGACACACACACACACACACAGACACACACAGACACACAGACACACAGACACAAGAGACACAGACAGACGGTGAGAGACACGATCAAGACAAAGGTGCTCCGCCAGGTAGCCTGCCACGGTCTTGCCGCCGGCTCTCCTCACCGCGGCGCCACCACTCCCATCCGCAGCTCCCCTCACGAACCGGTGACCCCCCTCGTGGTCATGTGACCAGGTGGTCACGTGACCAGCTGATCACGTGACCAGCTGATCACGTGACCAGCTGATCACGTTACCAGCTGGTCACGTTACCAGCTGGTCACGTGACCAGCTCGTCACGTGACCAGCTCGTCACGTGACCAGTTCGTCACGTGACCAGCTCGTCACGTGACCAGCTCGTCACGTGACCAGCTCGTCACGTGACCAGCTCGTCACGTGACCAGCTGATCATGTGACCAGGTGACCTCATGACCCAGTGACCCCATGACCCGGTGACCCCCCCCCCCCCCCCTCCTTTGGCTGACCTTTAGCTCCTCGATGGAGCTGAGGTTGTTGCTGAGGATGCGATCTTTGAGCAGCGAGATGGGGTCACTCTTCGTCCGCACCTCCTGGATCTCCTCCCTCGTGCGGTAGCTACGGGGGAGGGGGGAGGGGAAGGGGGGGGAGGGGGGGGGAGGGAGGGGGGCGAGTGGGAGGGGGGGGGTCGGTGAGTGGGTCAGTGAGTGAGTGAGTGGGTGAGTGAGTGGGTGGGTGAGGTGGGTGAGTGGGTGAGTGAGTGAGTGGGTGAGTGAGTGGGTGAGTGAGTGGGTGAGTGAGTGAGTGGGTGAGTGAGTGGTTGGGTGGGTGGGTGAGTGAGTGGGTGAGTGAGTGGGTCAGTGAGTGGGTCAGTGAGTGGGTGGGTGGGTGAGTGGGTGGGTGAGTGGGTGGGTGAGTGGGTGGGTGAGTGGGTGGGTGAGTGAGTGAGTGGGTGAGTGAGTGGGTGAGTGGGTGAGTGGGTGAGTGAGTCGGTGAGTGGGTGGGTGGGTGAGTGAGTGAGTGGGTGAGTGGGTGAGTGAGTGAGTGGGTTGGTGAGTGAGTGGGTGGGTTGGTGAGTGGGTGAGTGGGTGAGTGGGTGGGTGAGTGGGTGGGTGAGTGAGTGAGTGAGTGGGTGGGTGAGTGAAAGTGAGTGTGTGAGTGGGTGAGTGGGTGGGTGGGTGAGTGGGTGGGTGGGTGAGTGGGTGGGTGAGTGGGTGGGTGGGTGAGTGGGTGGGTGGGTGAGTGGGTGGGTGAGTGAGTGGGTGGGTGGGTGAGTGAGTGGGTGGGTGGGTGAGTGAGTGAGTGAGTGGGTGAGTGAGTGGGTGAGTGGGTGGGTGGGTGAGTGGGTGGGTGGGTGGGTGGGTGAGTGGGTGGGTGAGTGAGTGAGTGAGTGAGTGAGTGAGTGGGTGGGTGGGTGGGTGAGTGAGTGAGTGGGTGGGTGGGTGAGTGAGTGAGTGGGTGGGTGGGTGAGTGGGTGAGTGGGTGGATGGGGTGAGTGAGTGGGTGAGTGGGTGAGTGGGTGAGTGAGTGGATGGATGGGTGAGTGGGTGGGTGAGTGGGTGAGTGAGTGAGTGGGTGAGTGAGTGAGTGGGTGGGTGAGTGAGTGGGTGGGTGGGTGAGTGGGTGAGTGGGTGAGTGAGTGGATGGGTGAGTGAGTGGGTGAGTGAGTGGGTGAGTGAGTGGGTGGGTGGGTGGGTGGGTGAGTGAGTGGGTGGGTGAGTGAGTGGGTGGGTGGGTGGGTGAGTGGGTGGGTGGGTGGGTGAGTGGGTGGGTGGGTGAGTGGGTGAGTGAGTGGGTGGGTGAGTGGGTGGGTCAGTGAGTGAGTGAGTGGGTGAGTGAGTCGGTGAGTGAGTCGGTGAGTGGGTTAGGGGGTGGGTGGGTGGGTGAGTGAGTGAGTGGGTGAGTGGGTAAGTGAGTGAGTGAGTCGGTGAGTGAGTGGGTGAGTGGGTGAGTGAGTGAGTGGGTGAGTGGGTGGGTGAGTGGGTGAGTGGGTGGGTGGGTGGGTGGGTGGGTGGGTGAGTGAGTGGGTGGGTGAGTGAGTGGGTGGGTGAGTGAGTGGGTGGGTGAGTGAGTGGGTGGGTGAGTGAGTGGGTGGGTGAGTGAGTGGGTGAGTGAGTGAGTGAGTGAGTGTGGTGAGTGAGTGGGTGGGTGGGTGAGTGAGTGGGTGAGTGAGTGGGTGAGTGAGTGGGTGAGTGGGTGAGTGGGTGAGTGGGTGAATGAGTGGGTGAATGAGTGGGTGAATGAGTGCGTGAATGAGTGGGTGAGTGAGGGGGTGAGTGAGTGGGTGGGTGAGTGAGTGGGTGAGTGAGTGGGTGGGTGAGTGGGTGGGTGGGTGAGTGGGTGGGTGAGTGGGTGAGTGAGTGGGTGGGTGAGTGAGTGGGTGGGTGAGTGAGAGAGTGAGTGGGTGGGTGGGTGAGTGGGTGGGTGGGTGGGTGAGTGGGTGGGTGAGTGGGTGGGTGGGTGGGTGGGTGGGTGAGTGGGTGGGTGAGTGGGTGGGTGAGTGGGTGAGTGAGTGAGTGAGTGGGTGAGTGAGTGAGTGGGTGAGTGAGTGAGTGAGTGGGTGAGTGGGTGAGTGGGTGGGTGAGTGGGTGGGTGGGTGGGTGGGTGAGTGGGTGGGTGGGTGAGTGGGTGAGTGGGTGGGTGAGTGGGTGAGTGAGTGGGTGGGTGGGTGAGTGAGTGGGTGGGTGAGTGAGTGGATGGGTGAGTGAGTGGGTGAGTGAGTGAGTGGGTGGGTGGGTGTGAGTGAGTGGGTGAGTGAGTGGATGAGTGGGTGGGTGAGTGGGTGAGTAGGTGAGTGGGTGGGTGAGTGGGTGGGTGGGTGGGTGGGTGAGTGGGTGGGTGGGTGAGTGGGTGGGTGGTGAGTGGGTGAGTGGGTGAGTGGGTGGGTGAGTGGGTGGGTGAGTGGGTGGGTGAGTGAGTAAGTGAGTGAGTGGGTGAGTGAGTGGGTGAGTGGGTGGGTGAGTGGGTGAGTAAGTGAGTGGGTGGGTGAGTGGGTGGGTGGGTGGGTGAGTGAGTGGGTGAGTGAGTGAGTGGGTGAGTGAGTGAGTGAGTGGGTGAGTGAGTGAGTGAGTGAGTGAGTGGGTGGGTGAGTGAGTGAGTGAGTGAGTGAGTGGGTGAGTGAGTGAGTGAGTGGGTGGGTGATTGAGTGGGTGGGTGAGTGAGTGAGTGGGTGAGTGAGTGAGTGAGTGGGTGGGTGAGTGAGTGGCTGAGTGAGTGGGTGAGTGAGTGGGTGGATGAGTGAGTGAGTGAGTAAGTGAGTGGGTGAGTGGGTGAGTGAGTGGGGTGAGTGAGTGAGTGGGTGAGTGAGTGGCTGAGTGAGTGGGTGAGTGAGTGGGAGGATGAGTGAGTTAGTGAGTAAGTGAGTGGGTGAGTGGGTGGGTGGGTGGGTGAGTGGGTGAGTGGGTGGATGGGTGAGTGAGTGGGTGAGTGGGTGAGTGAGTGGGTGAGTGGGTGAGGGTGAGTGGGTGAGTGGGTGAGTGGGGGTGAGTGGGTGGTGTGAGTGGGTGAGTGGGTGAGTGAGTGAGTGGGTGAGTGAGTGAGTGGGTGAGTGAGTGAGTGGATGGGTGAGTGAGTGGGTGGGTGGGTGAGTGGGTGAGTGGGTGAGTGAGTGGATGGGTGAGTGAGTGGGGGTGGAGTGTGGGTGGGTGGTGAGTGGGTGAGTGAGTGGTGGGTGAGTGAGTGGTGGGTGAGTGGGTGGAGTGAGTGAGTGTGGTGAGTGAGTGAGTGGGTGGGTGGGTGGGTGGGTGGGTGGGTGGGTGGGTGGTGGGTGGGTGGGTGGGTGAGTGGGTGGGTGAGTGGGTGGGTGGGTGAGTGGTGTGGGTGAGTGAGTGGGTGGGTGGTGGGTGGGTGGGTGGGTGGGTGGGTGAGTGGGTGGGTGGGTGGGTGAGTGGGTGGGTGGGTGAGTGGGTGGGTGAGTGAGTGGTGGGTGAGTGGGTGGGTGAGTGGGTGGGTGAGTGGGTGGGTGAGTGGGTGGGTCAGTGAGTGAGTGAGTGGGTGAGTGAGTCGGTGAGTGAGTCGGTGAGTGGGTTAGGGGGTGGGTGGGTGGGTGAGTGAGTGAGTGGGTGAGTGGGTAAGTGAGTGAGTGAGTCGGTGAGTGAGTGGGTGAGTGGGTGAGTGAGTGAGTGGGTGAGTGAGTGGGTGAGTTGGTGAGTGAGTAGGTGAGTGAGTGGGTGAGTGAGTGAGTGAGTGGGTGGGTGAGTAGGTGAGTGAGTGAGTGGGTGGGTGAGTGGGTGGGTGAGTGAGTGAGTGGGTGGGTGAGTGAGTGGGTGGGTGGGTGAGTGGGTGGGTGGGTGGGTGAGTGGGTGGGTGGGTGAGTGGGTGAGTGAGTGGGTGGGTGAGTGGGTGGGTCAGTGAGTGAGTGAGTGGGTGAGTGAGTCGGTGAGTGAGTCGGTGAGTGGGTTAGGGGGTGGGTGGGTGGGTGAGTGAGTGAGTGGGTGAGTGGGTAAGTGAGTGAGTGAGTCGGTGAGTGAGTGGGTGAGTGGGTGAGTGAGTGAGTGGGTGAGTGGGTGGGTGAGTGGGTGAGTGGGTGGGTGGGTGGGTGGGTGGGTGAGTGGGTGGGTGAGTGGGTGAGTGAGTGAGTGAGTGGGTGAGTGAGTGAGTGGGTGGGTGGGTGAGTGAGTGGGTGAGTGAGTGGGTGAGTGAGTGGGTGAGTGGGTGAGTGGGTGAGTGGGTGAATGAGTGGGTGAATGAGTGGGTGAATGAGTGCGTGAATGAGTGGGTGAGTGAGGGGGTGAGTGAGTGGGTGGGTGAGTGAGTGGGTGAGTGAGTGGGTGGGTGAGTGGGTGGGTGAGTGGGTGGGTGGGTGAGTGGGTGGGTGAGTGGGTGAGTGAGTGGGTGGGTGAGTGAGTGGGTGGGTGAGTGAGAGAGTGAGTGGGTGGGTGGGTGAGTGGGTGGGTGGGTGGGTGAGTGGGTGGGTGAGTGGGTGGGTGGGTGGGTGGGTGGGTGAGTGGGTGGGTGAGTGAGTGAGTGGGTGAGTGAGTGAGTGGGTGAGTGAGTGAGTGAGTGAGTGAGTGGGTGAGTGGGTGGGTGAGTGGGTGGGTGGGTGGGTGGGTGAGTGGGTGGGTGGGTGAGTGGGTGAGTGGGTGGGTGAGTGGGTGAGTGAGTGGGTGGGTGGGTGAGTGAGTGGGTGGGTGAGTGAGTGGATGGGTGAGTGAGTGGGTGAGTGAGTGAGTGGGTGGGTGGGTGAGTGAGTGGGTGAGTGAGTGGATGAGTGGGTGGGTGAGTGGGTGAGTAGGTGAGTGGGTGGGTGAGTGGGTGGGTGGGTGGGTGGGTGAGTGGGTGGGTGGGTGAGTGGGTGGGTGGGTGAGTGGGTGGGTGAGTGAGTGGGTGAGTGGGTGAGTGGGTGGGTGAGTGGGTGGGTGAGTGAGTAAGTGAGTGAGTGGGTGAGTGAGTGGGTGGGTGAGTGGGTGAGTAAGTGAGTGGGTGGGTGAGTGGGTGGGTGGGTGGGTGAGTGAGTGGGTGAGTGAGTGAGTGGGTGAGTGAGTGAGTGAGTGGGTGAGTGAGTGAGTGAGTGAGTGGGTGGGTGAGTGAGTGAGTGAGTGAGTGAGTGAGTGGGTGAGTGAGTGAGTGAGTGGGTGGGTGATTGAGTGGGTGGGTGAGTGAGTGAGTGAGTGGGTGAGTGAGTGAGTGAGTGGGTGGGTGAGTGAGTGGCTGAGTGAGTGGGTGAGTGAGTGGGTGGATGAGTGAGTGAGTGAGTAAGTGAGTGGGTGAGTGGGTGAGTGAGTGGGTGAGTGAGTGAGTGAGTGGGTGAGTGAGTGGCTGAGTGAGTGGGTGAGTGAGTGGGAGGATGAGTGAGTTAGTGAGTAAGTGAGTGGGTGAGTGGGTGGGTGGGTGGGTGAGTGGGTGAGTGGGTGGATGGGTGAGTGAGTGGGTGAGTGGGTGAGTGAGTGGGTGAGTGGGTGAGTGGGTGGGTGAGTGGGTGAGTGGGTGAGTGAGTGAGTGGGTGAGTGAGTGAGTGGGTGAGTGAGTGAGTGGATGGGTGAGTGAGTGGGTGGGTGGGTGAGTGGGTGAGTGGGTGAGTGAGTGGATGGGTGAGTGAGTGGGTGAGTGAGTGGGTGGGTGGGTGAGTGGGTGAGTGGGTGAGTGAGTGGATGGGTGAGTGAGTGGGTGAGTGAGTGGGTGAGTGAGTGAGTGAGTGGGTGGGTGGGTGGGTGGGTGAGTGGGTGGGTGGGTGGGTGGGTGAGTGGGTGGGTGAGTGGGTGGGTGGGTGAGTGAGTGGGTGAGTGAGTGGGTGGGTGGGTGGGTGGGTGGGTGAGTGGGTGGGTGGGTGAGTGGGTGGGTGGGTGAGTGGGTGGGTGAGTGAGTGGGTGAGTGGGTGGGTGAGTGGGTGGGTGAGTGGGTGGGTCAGTGAGTGAGTGAGTGGGTGAGTGAGTCGGTGAGTGAGTCGGTGAGTGGGTTAGGGGGTGGGTGGGTGGGTGAGTGAGTGAGTGGGTGAGTGGGTAAGTGAGTGAGTGAGTCGGTGAGTGAGTGGGTGAGTGGGTGAGTGAGTGAGTGGGTGAGTGAGTGGGTGAGTTGGTGAGTGAGTAGGTGAGTGAGTGGGTGAGTGGGTGAGTGAGTGAGTGAGTGGGTGGGTGAGTAGGTGAGTGAGTGAGTGGGTGGGTGAGTGGGTGGGTGAGTGGGTGGGTGGGTGAGTGAGTGGGTGGGTGAGTGGGTGGGTGGGTGGGTGGGTGAGTGAGTGGGTGGGTGAGTGAGTGGGTGAGTGAGTGAGTGGGTGGGTGAGTGAGTGAGTGAGTGGGTGGGTGGGTGGGTGAGTGAGTGAGTGGGTGAGTGAGTGGGTGAGTGGGTGAGTGGGTGAGTGGGTGAATGAGTGGGTGAATGAGTGGGTGAATGAGTGCGTGAATGAGTGGGTGAGTGAGGGGGTGAGTGAGTGAATCGGTGAGTGGGTGAGTGGGTGAGTGAGTGAGTGAGTGGGTGAGTGAGTGAATGGGTGAGTGGGTGGGTGAGTGTTTGAGTGAGTGAGTGGGTGGGTAGGTGAGTGAGTGCGTGAGTGGGTGGGTGAGTGAGTGGGTGAGTGAGTGGGTGGGTGAGTGGGTGGGTGAGTGAGTGGGTGGGTGAGTGGGTGGGTGAGTGGGTGAGTGAGTGGGTGGGTGAGTGAGAGAGTGAGAGAGTGAGTGGGTGAGTGGGTGGGTGGGTGAGTGGGTGGGTGGGTGGGTGGGTAGGTGAGTGGGTGGGTGGGTGGGTGAGTGGGTGGGTGGGTGGGTGAGTGGGTGGGTGAGTGGGTGGGTGAGTGGGTGGGTGAGTGGGTGGGTGAGTGGGTGGGTGAGTGGGTGAGTGAGTGAGTGAGTGGGTGAGTGAGTGGGTGAGTGAGTGAGTGGGTGAGTGAGTGGGTGAGTGGGTGAGTGGGTGGGTGAGTAGGTGAGTGGGTGGGTGGGTGGGTGGGTGAGTGGGTGGGTGGGTGAGTGAGTGGGTGGGTGAGTGGGTGAGTGAGTGGGTGGGTGAGTGAGTGGATGGGTGAGTGAGTGGGTGAGTGAGTGAGTGGGTGGGTGAGTGAGTGGGTGAGTGAGTGGGTGAGTGGGTGGGTGAGTGGGTGAGTAGGTGAGTGGGTGGGTGAGTGGGTGGGTGGGTGAGTGGGTGGGTGGGTGAGTGGGTGGGTGGGTGAGTGGGTGGGTGAGTGAGTGGGTGAGTGGGTGAGTGGGTGAGTGGGTGGGTGAGTGGGTGGGTGAGTGGGTGGGTGGGTGAGTGAGTAAGTGAGTGAGTGGGTGAGTGAGTGGGTGAGTGGGTGGGTGAGTGGGTGAGTAAGTGAGTGGGTGGGTGAGTGGGTGGGTGGGTGGGTGAGTGAGTGAGTGAGTGAGTGGGTGAGTGAGTGGGTGAGTGAGTGAGTGAGTGAGTGGGTGAGTGAGTGAGTGAGTGAGTGGGTGGGTGAGTGAGTGGGTGGGTGAGTGAGTGAGTGAGTGAGTGAGTGAGTGGGTGGGTGATTGAGTGGGTGGGTGAGTGAGTGAGTGAGTGAGTGGGTGAGTGAGTGAGTGAGTGGGTGGGTGAGTGAGTGGCTGAGTGAGTGGGTGAGTGAGTGGGTGAGTGAGTGGGTGGATGAGTGAGTGAGTGAGTAAGTGAGTGGGTGAGTGGGTGAGTGAGTGGGTGAGTGAGTGGGTGAGTGAGTGGCTGAGTGAGTGGGTGGATGAGTGAGTGAGTGAGTAAGTGAGTGGGTGAGTGGGTGAGTGAGTGGGTGAGTGGGTGAGTGAGTGGGTGAGTGAGTGGGTGAGTGGGTGGGTGAGTGGGTGAGTGAGTGGGTGAGTGGGTGAGTGGGTGAGTGTGTGAGCGGGTGAGTGAGTGGGTGATTGGGTAAGTGAGTGAGTGGGTGAGTGGGTGATTGAGTGGGTGAGTGGGTGGGTGGGTGGGTGAGTGGGTGGGTGGGTGAGTGAGAGTGAGTGGGTGGGTGGGTGGGTGGGTGAGTGAGTGGGTGGGTGGGTGGGTGAGTGAGTGAGTGGGTGAGTGGGTGGGTGGGTGAGTGAGAGTGAGTGGGTGGGTGGGTGGGTGGGTGAGTGAGTGGTGGGTGGGTGGGTGGGTGGGTGGGTGGGTGGGTGAGTGAGTGAGTGGGTGAGTGGGTGGGTGGGTGGGTGAGTGGGTGGGTGGGTGAGTGGGTGGGTGGGTGGGTGAGTGGGTGGGTGGGTGGGTGGGTGGGTGAGTGAGTGGCTGAGTGAGTGGGTGAGTGAGTGAGTGGCTGAGTGAGTGGGTGAGTGAGTGGGTGGGTGAGTGAGTGGGTGGGTGAGTGGGTGGGTGGGTGAGTAAGTGGGTGAGTGAGTGAGTGGGTGAGTGGGTGAGTGAGTGGGTGAGTGAGTGGGTGAGTGAGTGGGTGAGTGAGTGGGTGAGTGAGTGGGTGAGTGAGTGGGTGACTCACCTCACACCAGGGTCACTCATGCTGTGGCCGTGGTATCTGTAGGTCTGCAGCTCCATCACCATGGGTCCCTGATAGAGGAAGTGACATCACAACCACCACTGTCACCACCACACAGGAAGTGACATCAACCACCGCCATCACTACCATGCAGGAAGTGACATCACCACCACGCAGGAAGTGACATCACCACCACGCAGGAAGTGACATCACCACCGCCATCACTACCACACAGGAAGTGACATCACCACCACACAGGAAGTGACATCACCACCGCCATCACTACCACACAGGAAGTGACATCACCACCATGCAGGAAGTGACGTCATCGCTGTACAGGAAGTGACCTCATGCAAACCAATGCATGTTGTGATGGTGATGATGATGGTGGTGGTGGTGAGGGTGGTGGTGATGATGGTGGTGGTGGTGGTGATGGTGGTGGTGGTGATGATGGTGGTGGTGGTGATGGTGGTGATGGTGATGGTGGTGATGGTGGTGATGGTGGTGGTGGTGGTGATGATGGTGATGGTGGTGATGATGGTGATGGTGGTGATGGTGGTGATGGTGATGGTGAGGGTGATGATGGTGATGATGGTGGTGGTGGTGGTGATGGTGGTGGTGGTGATGATGGTGGTGGTGGTGATGATGATGATGATGGTGGTGATGATGGTGGTGGTGGTGGTGATGGTGGTGGTGATGGTGATGGTGGTGGTGGTGATGGTGTTGATGGTGATGGTGTTGATGATGATGATGGTGGTGGTGGTGATGTGGTGATGGTGGTGATGGTGGTGATGTGGTGGTGATGTGGTGATGTGGTGATGGTGGTGTTGACGTTGATGGTGACGATGATGGTGATGATGATGATGGTGGTGATGGCATCACCGCACCTTGTTGGAGCGAACGTGGTCCGCAGCAAACGCAGTGGCCTCCCTCACGCACAGCACGTCCATGCCATCCACCTGTAGGGACACACAGACAGAGACACAGAGACACACAGAGACACACAGAGACACACAGAGACACAGAGAGACACAGATACACACAGAGATACACACACACACAGAGACACACACAGAGACACACAGAGACACAGAGACACACAGTTACACACACACAGACACACAGAGACACACAGTTACACACACACAGACACAGAGACACACAGAGACACACAGAGATACACACACACACAGAGACACACACAGAGACACACAGAGACACACAGAGACACACACAGTTACACACAGAGACACACACAGAGACACAGACACAGTTACACACACACAGAGACACAGACACACACAGAGACACACACACAGACACAGAGAGACACAGAGATACACACACACACACAGAGACACACACACAGACACACAGAAACACACACAGACACACAGAGACACACACACACACACAGAGACACACAGACACACACAGTTACACACACAGAGACACACAGAGACACACAGAGACACACAGTTACACACACACAGACACAGAGACACACAGAGACACAGAGAGACACAGAGACACACACACAGACACAGAGACACACAGAGACACACAGTTACACACACACAGACACACACAGGGACACACACAGAGACACAGACACACACAGAGACACACACAGAGACACACACAGACACACAGAGACACACACACAGTTACACACACACACAAACACACACAGAGATACACACAGAGACACACACAGAGACACACACACCACAGACACACACACACACAGACACACACAGTTACACACACACAGACACAGAGACACAGAGACACAGAGACACACAGTTACACACACACAGACACAGAGACACACAGAGACACAGAGAGACACAGAGACACACACACAGACAGAGACACACAGAGACACACAGTTACACACACACAGACACACACAGGGACACACACAGAGACACAGACACACACAGAGACACACACAGACACACACACTCCACATATACACACAGGCACACACAGAGACACACACACAGGTACACACACACACAGAGACACACACACAGACACACACAGAGACACACACAGACACACAGAGACACACACACAAACACACACAGATACACACACAGAGACACACACAGAGACACACACACAAACACACACAGAGACACACACAGAGACACACACAAACACACACAGAGACACACACAGAGACACACACACAAACACACACAGAGACACACACAGAGACACACACAAACACACACACAGACACACACAGAGACACACACAGAGACACACACAGAGACACACACAGAGACACACACAGACACACACAGAGACACACACAGAGACACACACAAACACACACAGAGACACACAGAGACACACGCAGAGACACACAGAGACACACACAGAGACACACACAGAGACACACACAAACACACACAGAGACACACACAGAGACACACGCACAGACACACGCAGAGACACACGCAGAGACACACACAGAGACACACACAGAGACACACACACACCACAGACACACACACACCACAGACACACACAGAGACACACACAGAGACACACACAGAGACACACACACACACACCACAGACACACACACAGGGTGTGTGTAGTGTAATTGTGATTGCCTTTTCAGTGTGGGAGCGAGGGGTTTGCGCCAACAATCAATAAAGTCTGCGGTGTGGAAAGTGCCACTCGTGTCTTTGTGAGTGAGTGGGTGAGTGAGTGAGTGGGTGAGTGAGTGAGTGAGTGGGTGAGTGGGTGAGTGAGTGAGAGGGTGAGTGAGTGAGTGAGTGGGTGAGTGAGTGACTGAGTGGGTGAGTGAGTGACTGACTGAGTGAGTGACTGAGTGACTGACTGACTGAGTGACTGAGTGAGTGAGTGGGTGAGTGAGTGGGTGAGTGAGTGACTGACTGACTAAGTGAGTGACTGAGTGAGTGACTGAGTGACTGACTGAGTGACTGAGTGAGTGACTGACTGAGTGAGTGACTGAGTGAGTGACTTAGTGAGTGACTGACTGAGTGACTGACTGAGTGAGTGAGTGGGTGAGTGAGTGAGTGAGTGAGTGACTGACTGAGTGACTGAGTGACTGACTCACTGACTGACTGAGTGAGTGACTGACTGGGTGACTGACTGACTGAGTGAGTGAGTGAGTGACTGACTGACTGAGTGACTGAGTGACTGACTGAGTGACTGACTGAGTGAGTGACTGAGTGAGTGACTGAGTGAGTGACTGACTGAGTGACTGACTGAGTGAGTGAGTGGGTGAGTGAGTGACTGACTGAGTGAGTGACTGAGTGAGTGACTGAGTGACTGAGTGAGTGACTGAGTGAGTGACTGAGTGACTGACTCACTGACTGACTGAGTGAGTGAGTGACTGACTGGGTGAGTGACTGAGTGACTGACTGAGTGACTGACTGAGTGAGTGGGTGAGTGAGTGACTGACTGAGTGACTGACTAAGTGAGTGAGTGGGTGAGTGAGTGAGTGACTGACTGAGTGAGTGACTGAGTGAGTGACTGAGTGAGTGACTGAGTGAGTGACTGAGTGAGTGACTGAGTGACTGACTGAGTGACTGACTGACTGAGTGAGTGACTGAGTGACTGACTGAGTGACTGAGTGGGTGAGTGAGTGAGTGACTGACTGAGTGACTGACTAAGTGAGTGAGTGGGTGAGTGAGTGACTGACTGAGTGAGTGACTGAGTGAGTGACTGACTGAGTGAGTGAGTGACTGACTGAGTGAGTGACTGAGTGACTGACTGAGTGACTGACTGAGTGAGTGGGTGAGTGAGTGAGTGACTGACTGAGTGACTGACTAAGTGAGTGAGTGGGTGAGTGAGTGACTGACTGAGTGAGTGACTGAGTGAGTGACTGAGTGAGTGACTGAGTGAGTGACTGAGTGACTGACTGACTGACTGAGTGACTGACTGAGTGAGTGACTGAGTGACTGACTGAGTGACTGACTGAGTGACTGAGTGAGTGACTGAGTGAGTGAGTGAGTGAGTGAGTGACTGAGTGAGTGACTGAGTGAGTGACTTAGTGAGTGACTGACTGAGTGACTGACTGAGTGGGTGACTGAGTGACTGAGTGAGTGACTGAGTGAGTGACTGAGTGAGTGATTGAGTGAGTGACTGACTGAGTGACTGACTGGGTGACTGACTGGGTGACTGACTGAGTGACTGACTGAGTGAGTGAGTGACTGAGTGAGTGAGTGAGTGACTGACTGAGTGACTGACTGAGTGAGTGACTGAGTGAGTGACTGACTGAGTGACTGACTGACTGAGTGAGTGACTGACTGAGTGAGTGAGTGACTGACTGAGTGGGTGAGTGACTGAGTGAGTGACTGACTGAGTGACTGACTGAGTGACTGACTCACTGACTGAGTAAGTGACTGACTGGGTGACTGACTGAGTGAGTGACTGAGTGAGTGAGTGACTGAGTGAGTGAGTGACTGACTGAGTGACTGACTGAGTGACTGACTGAGTGACTGACTGACTGAGTGAGTGACTGACTGAGTGACTGACTGACTGAGTGACTGAGTGGGTGAGTGACTGACTGAGTGAGTGACTGACTGAGTGACTGACTCACTGACTGACTCACTGACTGACTGAGTGAGTGAGTGACTGACTGGGTGACTGAGTGAGTGACTGAGTGAGTGACTGACTGAGTGAGTGACTGACTGAGTGAGTGACTGACTGAGTGTGTGACTGAGTGACTGACTGAGTGACTGAGTGAGTGACTGAGTGACTAACTGAGTGAGTGACTGACTGAGTGACTGAGTGGGTGAGTGACTGACTGAGTGAGTGACTGACTGAGTGACTGACTGAGTGACTGACTCACTGACTGTCTGAGTGAGTGACTGACTGGGTGAGTGACTGAGTGAGTGAGTGACTGACTGAGTGACTGACTGAGTGACTGACTGAGTGACTGACTGAGTGACTGACTGTCTGAGTGAGTGACTGACTGAGTGAGTGACTGACTGAGTGACTGACTGAGTGACTGACTCACTGACTGTCTGAGTGAGTGACTGACTGGGTGAGTGACTGAGTGAGTGAGTGAGTGACTGAGTGAGTGAGTGACTGAGTGAGTGAGTGACTGACTGAGTGACTGAGTGAGTGACTGACTGAGTGACTGACTGAGTGAGTGACTGACTGAGTGACTGACTGAGTGACTGACTGAGTGACTGACTGAGTGGGTGAGTGACTGACTGAGTGAGTGACTGACTGAGTGACTGACTCACTGACTGTCCGAGTGAGTGAGTGAGTGAGTGAGTGACTGACTGGGTGACTGACTGAGTGACTGAGTGAGTGAGTGACTGAGTGAGTGACTGAATGAGTGAGTGACTGAGTGACTGACTGAGTGAGTGACTGAGTGAGTGACTGAGTGAGTGACTGAGTGAGTGACTGACTGAGTGAGTGACTGAGTGAGTGACTGACTGACTGAGTGACTGACTGAGTGAGTGACTGACTGAGTGGGTGAGTGACTGAGTGAGTGACTGACTGAGTGACTGACTGAGTGACTGACTCACTGACTGAGTAAGTGACTGACTGGGTGACTGACTGAGTGAGTGAGTGACTGAGTGAGTGAGTGAGTGACTGAGTGAGTGACTGACTGAGTGAGTGACTGAGTGAGTGAGTGAGTGACTGACTGAGTGACTGACTGACTGAGTGAGTGACTGAGTGACTGACTGACTGAGTGAGTGACTGACTGAGTGACTGACTGACTGAGTGACTGAGTGGGTGAGTGACTGACTGAGTGAGTGACTGACTGAGTGACTGACTCACTGACTGACTCACTGACTGACTGAGTGAGTGACTGACTGGGTGACTGAGTGAGTGACTGAGTGAGTGACTGACTGAGTGAGTGACTGACTGAGTGAGTGACTGACTGAGTGTGTGACTGAATGACTGACTGAGTGACTGAGTGAGTGACTGAGTGACTAACTGAGTGAGTGACTGACTGAGTGACTGAGTGGGTGAGTGACTGACTGAGTGAGTGAGTGACTGACTGAGTGACTGACTCACTGACTGTCTGAGTGAGTGACTGACTGGGTGAGTGACTGAGTGAGTGAGTGAGTGAGTGACTGACTGAGTGACTGACTGAGTGACTGACTGAGTGACTGACTGTCTGAGTGAGTGACTGACTGAGTGAGTGACTGACTGAGTGACTGACTGAGTGACTGACTCACTGACTGTCTGAGTGAGTGACTGACTGGGTGAGTGACTGAGTGAGTGAGTGAGTGAGTGAGTGACTGAGTGAGTGAGTGACTGAGTGAGTGAGTGAGTGACTGACTGACTGAGTGACTGAGTGAGTGACTGACTGAGTGACTGACTGACTGACTGAGTGACTGACTGAGTGACTGACTGAGTGGGTGAGTGACTGACTGAGTGAGTGACTGACTGAGTGACTGACTCACTGACTGTCCGAGTGAGTGAGTGAGTGACTGACTGGGTGACTGACTGACTGAGTGACTGACTGAGTGACTGACTGAGTGAGTGACTGACTGAGTGGGTGAGTGACTGAGTGAGTGACTGACTGAGTGACTGACTGAGTGACTGACTCACTGACTGAGTAAGTGACTGACTGGGTGACTGACTGAGTGACTGAGTGAGTGAGTGAGTGAGTGACTGAGTGAGTGACTGACTGAGTGAGTGACTGAGTGAGTGACTGAGTGAGTGACTGACTGAGTGAGTGACTGAGTGAGTGACTGAGTGAGTGACTGAGTGACTGACTGACTGAGTGGGTGAGTGACTGACTGACTGAGTGACTGACTGAGTGACTGACTCACTGACTGTCTGAGTGAGTGAGTGACTGACTGGGTGACTGACTGGGTGACTGACTGAGTGAGTGAGTGACTGACTGAGTGACTGACTGAGTGACTGACTGAGTGACTGACTGAGTGACTGACTGTCTGAGTGAGTGACTGACTGAGTGAGTGACTGACTGAGTGACTGACTGAGTGACTGACTCACTGACTGTCTGAGTGAGTGACTGACTGGGTGAGTGACTGAGTGAGTGAGTGAGTGACTGAGTGAGTGAGTGACTGAGTGAGTGAGTGACTGACTGAGTGACTGAGTGAGTGACTGACTGAGTGACTGACTGAGTGAGTGACTGACTGAGTGACTGACTGAGTGACTGACTGAGTGACTGACTGAGTGGGTGAGTGACTGACTGAGTGAGTGACTGACTGAGTGACTGACTCACTGACTGTCCGAGTGAGTGAGTGAGTGAGTGAGTGACTGACTGGGTGACTGACTGAGTGACTGAGTGAGTGAGTGACTGAGTGAGTGACTGAATGAGTGAGTGACTGAGTGACTGACTGAGTGAGTGACTGAGTGAGTGACTGAGTGAGTGACTGAGTGAGTGACTGACTGAGTGAGTGACTGAGTGAGTGACTGACTGACTGAGTGACTGACTGAGTGAGTGACTGACTGAGTGGGTGAGTGACTGAGTGAGTGACTGACTGAGTGACTGACTGAGTGACTGACTCACTGACTGAGTAAGTGACTGACTGGGTGACTGACTGAGTGAGTGAGTGACTGAGTGAGTGAGTGAGTGACTGAGTGAGTGACTGACTGAGTGAGTGACTGAGTGAGTGAGTGAGTGACTGACTGAGTGACTGACTGACTGAGTGAGTGACTGAGTGACTGACTGACTGAGTGAGTGACTGACTGAGTGACTGACTGACTGAGTGACTGAGTGGGTGAGTGACTGACTGAGTGAGTGACTGACTGAGTGACTGACTCACTGACTGACTCACTGACTGACTGAGTGAGTGACTGACTGGGTGACTGAGTGAGTGACTGAGTGAGTGACTGACTGAGTGAGTGACTGACTGAGTGAGTGACTGACTGAGTGTGTGACTGAATGACTGACTGAGTGACTGAGTGAGTGACTGAGTGACTAACTGAGTGAGTGACTGACTGAGTGACTGAGTGGGTGAGTGACTGACTGAGTGAGTGAGTGACTGACTGAGTGACTGACTCACTGACTGTCTGAGTGAGTGACTGACTGGGTGAGTGACTGAGTGAGTGAGTGAGTGAGTGACTGACTGAGTGACTGACTGAGTGACTGACTGAGTGACTGACTGTCTGAGTGAGTGACTGACTGAGTGAGTGACTGACTGAGTGACTGACTGAGTGACTGACTCACTGACTGTCTGAGTGAGTGACTGACTGGGTGAGTGACTGAGTGAGTGAGTGAGTGAGTGAGTGACTGAGTGAGTGAGTGACTGAGTGAGTGAGTGAGTGACTGACTGACTGAGTGACTGAGTGAGTGACTGACTGAGTGACTGACTGACTGACTGAGTGACTGACTGAGTGACTGACTGAGTGGGTGAGTGACTGACTGAGTGAGTGACTGACTGAGTGACTGACTCACTGACTGTCCGAGTGAGTGAGTGAGTGACTGACTGGGTGACTGACTGACTGAGTGACTGACTGAGTGACTGACTGAGTGAGTGACTGACTGAGTGGGTGAGTGACTGAGTGAGTGACTGACTGAGTGACTGACTGAGTGACTGACTCACTGACTGAGTAAGTGACTGACTGGGTGACTGACTGAGTGACTGAGTGAGTGAGTGAGTGAGTGACTGAGTGAGTGACTGACTGAGTGAGTGACTGAGTGAGTGACTGAGTGAGTGACTGACTGAGTGAGTGACTGAGTGAGTGACTGAGTGAGTGACTGAGTGACTGACTGACTGAGTGGGTGAGTGACTGACTGACTGAGTGACTGACTGAGTGACTGACTCACTGACTGTCTGAGTGAGTGAGTGACTGACTGGGTGACTGACTGGGTGACTGACTGAGTGAGTGAGTGACTGAGTGAGTGAGTGACTGAATGAGTGAGTGAGTGACTGACTGAGTGACTGACTGAGTGACTGAGTGAGTGACTGACTGAGTGACTGAGTGACTGACTGACTGAGTGACTGACTGAGTGAGTGACTGACTGAGTGGGTGAGTGACTGATTGAGTGACTGACTGAGTGACTGACTGAGTGACTGACTCACTGACTGAGTAAGTGACTGACTGGGTGACTGACTGAGTGAGTGAGTGACTGAGTGAGTGAGTGAGTGAGTGACTGAGTGAGTGAGTGACTGACTGACTGAGTGACTGACTGAGTGACTGACTGAGTGACTGAGTGAGTGACTGAGTGAGTGACTGAGTGAGTGACTGAGTGACTGACTGACTGAGTGAGTGACTGACTGAGTGGGTGAGTGACTGACTGAGTGAGTGACTGACTGAGTGACTGACTGAGTGAGTGACTGAGTGAGTGACTGAGTGAGTGAGTGACTGAGTGAGTGACTGAGTGAGTGACTGACTGACTGAGTGAGTGACTGACTGAGTGAGTGACTGAGTGAGTGACTGAGTGAGTGAGTGAGTGAGTGACTGAGTGAGTGACTGAGTGAGTGAGTGACTGAGTGAGTGACTGACTGAGTGACTGACTGAGTGAGTGACTGACTGACTGAGTGACTGACTGACTGAGTGAGGGAGTGACTGAGTGGGTGAGTAAGTGACTGAGTGACTGAGTGAGTGAGTGACTGAGAGACTGAGTGACTCACTCACTCACTGACTGAATGACCGAATGAATGACTGACTGACTCACTGACTCACTGACTGACTCACTAACTCACTGACTGAATGACCGAATGAATGAATCACTGACTCACTGACTGACGCACTCACTGACTGACTCAGCGTACCCGCAGCCCAGGGATGTAGTCCCCTCTGCGGTAGTGCTCGGTGGAGGCTGCGGCCCTCTCCACCGCGGTGCCCATCCCATAGCGGTTGTTCTCACACACGAAGATGATGCTGACTGACTCAGTCACTGGGTGACTGACTCAGTGACTGAGTGGCTGAGTGAGTGGGTGAGTGAGTGAGTGGATGGGTGAGTGAGTGAGTGAGTGACTGAGTGAGTGAATGACTGACTGAGTGACTGAGTGAGTGACTGAGTGAGTGAGTGACTGACTGAGTGACTGAGTGAGTGGGTGAGTGGGTGGGTGGGTCACTAAGTGAGTGACTGAGTGAGTGACTGAGTGAGTGAATGACTGAGTGAGTGGCTGAGTGAGTGACTGACTGAGTGAGTGAGTGACTGACTGACTGAGTGACTGAGTGAGTGGGTGAGTGGGTGGGTGGGTCACTAAGTGAGTGACTGAGTGAGTGACTGAGTGAGTGAATGACTGAGTGACTGACTGAGTGAGTGACTGAGTGAGTGACTGACTGACTGAGTGACTGACTGAGTGGGTGAGTGGGTCACTAAGTGAGTGACTGAGTGAGTGACTGAGTGAGTGAATGACTGACTGAGTGACTGAGTGAGTGAGTGGGTGGGTCAGTGAGTGAGTGGGTGAGTGACTGAGTGACCGACTGAGTGAGTGATTGATTGAGTGAATGACTAACTCACTCACTCACTCACTGAGCCACTCACTCACTGAGTGACTCAATGACTCACTCGCTCACTCACTGACTGAATGACCGAATGAATGACTGACTGACTCACTGACTGACTCACTGACTGACTCACTGACTCACTCACTCACTGACTGAATGACTCACTGACTGACTGACTCACTCACTGACTCACTGACTGACTCACTGACTGACTCACTGACTGACTCACTCACTCACTGACTCACTCACTCACTGACTCACTCACTCACTGACTGAATGACTCACTGACTGACTGACTCACTGACTGACTCACTCACTCACTGACTCACTCACTCACTGACTCACTCACTCACTGACTCACTCACTCACTGACTGAATGACTCACTGACTGACTCACTCACTCACTCACTGACTCACTGACTGACTGACTCACTGACTGACTCACTGACTGACTCACTCACTGACTGACTCACTCACTCACTGACTCACTCACTCACTCACTCACTGACTCAGTGACTGACTCAGTGACTGACTCAGCGTACCCGCAGCCCAGGGATGTAGTCCCCTCTGCGGTAGTACTCGGTGGAGGCTGCGGCCCTCTCCACCGCGGTGCCCATCCCATAGCGGTTGTTCTCACACACGAAGATGATGCTGACTGACTCAGTCACTGGGTGACTGACTCAGTGACTGAGTGGCTGAGTGAGTGGGTGAGTGAGTGGATGGGTGAGTGAGTGAGTGAGTGACTGAGTGAGTGAATGACTGACTGAGTGACTGAGTGAGTGACTGACTGACTGAGTGAGTGAGTGAGTGACTGACTGACTGAGTGACTGAGTGAGTGGGTGAGTGGGTGGGTGGGTCACTAAGTGAGTGACTGAGTGAGTGACTGAGTGAGTGAATGACTGAGTGAGTGGCTGAGTGAGTGACTGACTGAGTGAGTGAGTGACTGACTGACTGAGTGACTGAGTGAGTGGGTGAGTGGGTGGGTCACTAAGTGAGTGACTGAGTGAGTGACTGAGTGAGTGAATGACTGAGTGACTGACTGAGTGAGTGACTGAGTGAGTGACTGACTGACTGACTGAGTGACTGACTGAGTGGGTGAGTGGGTCACTAAGTGAGTGACTGAGTGAGTGACTGAGTGAGTGAATGACTGACTGAGTGACTGAGTGAGTGAGTGGGTGGGTCAGTGAGTGAGTGGGTGAGTGACTGAGTGACCGACTGAGTGAGTGATTGATTGAGTGAATGACTAACTCACTCACTCACTCACTGACCCACTCACTGAGTGACTCAATGACTCACTCGCTCACTCACTGACTGAATGACCGAATGAATGACTGACTGACTCACTGACTGACTCACTGACTGACTCACTGACTCACTCACTCACTGACTGAATGACTCACTGACTGACTGACTCACTCACTCACTGACTCACTGACTGACTGACTCACTGACTGACTCACTGACTGAC
>NW_027620794.1:0-1000 GCF_964198595.1 Lampetra fluviatilis | reverse complement strand
TGGTGTTGATGGTGGTGGTGATGTTGTTAATGATGGTGATGGTGTTGGTGGTGATGTTGTTGATGATGTTGATGGTGATGTTGTTAATGATGGTAATGATGATGGTGTTGATGGTGATGTTGATGGTGATGTTGTTGATGATGTTGATGGTGATGTTGATGTTGATGTTGTTAATGATGGTGATGATGATGATGATGGTGTTGATGGTGGTGATGATGGTGATGTTGTTGATGATGTTGATGGTGATGTTGATGTTGATGTTGTTAATGATGGTGATGTTGTTAATGATGATGATGATGATGATGGTGTTGATGGTGGTGGTGGTGATGTTGTTAATGATGGTGATGATGATGATGGTGTTGATGGTGGTGGTGGTGATGTTGTTAATGATGATGATGATGGTGTTGATGGTGGTGGTGGTGATGTTGTTAATGATGGTGATGATGATGATGGTGTTGATGGTGGTGGTGGTGATGTTGTTATGATGATGATGATGGTGTTGATGGTGGTGGTGATGGTGATGTTGTTAATGATGGTGATGATGATGATGGTGTTGATGGTGGTGGTGGTGATGTTGTTAATGATGGTGATGATGATGATGGTGTTGATGGTGGTGGTGGTGATGTTGTTAATGATGGTGATGATGATGATGGTGTTGATGGTGGTGGTGGTGATGGTGTTGATGATGGTGATGATGTGTAGATGGTGATGTTGATGTGTGTTGTTAATGATGGTGATGTTGTTAATGATGATGTGATGATGATGGTGTTGATGGTGGTGTTGATGTTGATGTTGTTAATGATGGTGATGATGATGATGGTGTTGATGGTGGTGGTGATGGTGATGTTGTTAATGATGGTGATGATGATGATGTGTGATGGTGGGGTGATGTTGTAATGATGGTGGTGTTGATGTGATGTGTTAATGATGGTGATGTGGTGATGATGTTGTTGATGATGGTGATGATGATGGTGTTGATGGTGATGTTGTTAATGGTGAT
>NW_027620793.1:0-17500 GCF_964198595.1 Lampetra fluviatilis | reverse complement strand
AACATTAACAACAACAACATTAACAACAACAACATTAACAACAACAACATTAACAACAACAACATCAACAACAACATTAACAACAACAACAACAACATCAACAACAACATTAACAACAACATTAACAACAACAACATTAACAACAACATTAACAACACCAACATTAACAACAACAACAACAACATCAACAACAACATTAACAACAACAACATTAACAACAACATTAACAACAACATTAACAACAACATCAACAACAACATTAACAACAACAACAACAACATCAACAACAACATTAACAACAACAACATTAACAACAACAACAACAACAACATCAACAACAACATTAACAACAACAACATTAACAACAACATTAACAACACCAACATTAACAACAACAACAACAACATCAACAACAACATTAACAACAACAACATTAACAACAACATTAACAACAACAACATTAACAACAACATTAACAACAACATTAACAACAACAACATTAACAACAACAACATCAACAACAACATTAACAACAACAACATTAACAACAACATTAACAACAACATTAACAACAACATTAACAACAACATTAACAACAACAACATTAACAACAACAACATTAACAACAACATTAACAACAACAACATTAACAACAACAACAACAACATTAACAACAACATTAACAACAACATTAACAACACCAACATTAACAACAACATTAACAACAACATTAACAACAACAACATTAACAACAACAACATTAACAACAACATTAACAACAACAACATTAACAACAACATTAACAACAACATTAACAACAACATTAACAACAACAACATTAACAACAACATTAACAACAACAACATTAACAACAACATTAACAACAACATTAACAACAACAACATTAACAACAACAACATTAACAACAACATTAACAACAACATTAACAACAACATTAACAACAACAACATTAACAACAACCACAACAACCACAACAACAACGACAACAACATTAACAACAACATCAACAACAACAACATCAACAACAACCACAACAACAACATCCACAACATTAACAACAACATTAACAACAACATCAACAACATTAACAACATCAACAACAACAACAACATTAACAACAACAACATTAACAACAACATTAACAACAACATTAACAACAACATTAACAACAACATTAACAACAACATTAACAACAACATTGACAACAACATTAACAACAACATTAACAACAACAACATTGACAACAACATTAACAACAACATTAACAACAACAACATTAACAACAACATTAACAACAACATTAACAACAACAACATTAACAACAACAACATTAACAACAACATTAACAACAACATTAACAACACCAACATTAACAACAACATTAACAACAACAACATTAACAACAACATTAACAACAACATTAACAACAACATTAACAACAACATTAACAACAACATTAACAACAACATTAACAACAACATTAACAACAACATTAACAACAACAACATTAACAACAACATTAACAACAACAACATTAACAACAACATTAACAACAACATTAACAACAACATCAACAACAACAACATTAACAACAACATTAACAACAACAACATTAACAACAACATTAACAACAACATCAACAACAACAACATTAACAACAACATTAACAACAACAACATTAACAACAACATTAACAACAACATTAACAACAACATTAACAACAACATTAACAACAACATTAACAACAACATTAACAACAACATTAACAACAACAACATTAACAACAACAACATTAACAACAACATTAACAACAACATTAACAACAACAACATTAACAACAACATTAACAACAACATTAACAACAACAACATTAACAACAACAACATTAACAACAACATTAACAACAACAACATTAACAACAACAACATTAACAACAACAACATTAACAACAACATTAACAACAACAACATTAACAACAACAACATTAACAACAACAACATTAACAACAACATTAACAACAACATTAACAACAACATTAACAACAACAACATTAACAACAACATTAACAACAACATTAACAACAACATTAACAACAACAACATTAACAACAACATTAACAACAACAACATTAACAATAACATCAACAACAACATTAACAACAACATTAACAACAACAACATTAACAACAACATTAACAACAACAACATTAACAACAACAACATTAACAACAACAACATTAACAACAACATTAACAACAACATTAACAACAACATTAACAACAACAACATTAACAACAACATTAACAACAACATTAACAACAACATTAACAACAACAACATTAACAACAACATTAACAACAACAACATTAACAATAACATCAACAACAACATTAACAACAACATTAACAACAACAACATTAACAACAACATTAACAACAACAACATTAACAACAACAACATTAACAACAACAACATTAACAACAACATTAACAACAACAACATTAACAACAACATTAACAACAACATTAACAACAACATTAACAACAACATCAACAACAACATTAACAACAACATTAACAACAACATTAACAACAACATTAACAACAACATTAACAACAACATCAACAACAACATTAACAACAACATTAACAACAACATTAACAACAACATTAACAACAACATTAACAACAACATCAACAACAACATTAACAACAACAACATTAACAACAACATTAACAACAACATTAACAACAACAACATCAACAACAACATTAACAACAACAACATTAACAACAACATTAACAACAACAACATTAACAACAACATTAACAACAACAACATTAACAACAACATTAACAACAACATTAACAACAACAACATTAACAACAACATTAACAACAACATTAACAACAACAACATTAACAACAACATCAACAACAACATTAACAACAACATTAACAACAACATTAACAACAACATTAACAACAACATTAACAACAACATCAACAACAACATTAACAACAACATTAACAACAACATTAACAACAACATTAACAACAACATTAACAACAACATCAACAACAACATTAACAACAACAACATTAACAACAACATTAACAACAACATTAACAACAACAACATCAACAACAACATTAACAACAACAACATTAACAACAACATTAACAACAACAACATTAACAACAACATTAACAACAACAACATTAACAACAACATTAACAACAACATTAACAACAACAACATTAACAACAACATTAACAACAACATTAACAACAACATTAACAACAACATCAACAACAACATTAACAACAACATTAACAACAACATTAACAACAACAACATTAACAACAACATTAACAACAACATTAACAACAACAACATTAACAACAACATTAACAACAACATTAACAACAACATTAACAACAACATTAACAACAACATTAACAACAACAACATTAACAACAACATTAACAACAACAACATTAACAACAACATTAACAACAACATTAACAACAACATCAACAACAACAACATTAACAACAACATTAACAACAACAACATTAACAACAACATTAACAACAACATCAACAACAACAACATTAACAACAACATCAACAACAACATTAACAACAACATTAACAACAACATTAACAACAACATTAACAACAACATTAACAACAACATTAACAACAACAACATTAACAACAACAACATTAACAACAACATTAACAACAACAACATTAACAACAACATTAACAACAACATTAACAACAACATTAACAACAACATTAACAACAACATTAACAACAACAACATTAACAACAACATTAACAACAACATTAACAACAACAACATTAACAACAACAACATTAACAACAACATTAACAACAACAACATTAACAACAACAACATTAACAACAACAACATTAACAACAACATTAACAACAACAACATTAACAACAACAACATTAACAACAACAACATTAACAACAACATTAACAACAACATTAACAACAACATTAACAACAACAACATTAACAACAACATTAACAACAACATTAACAACAACATTAACAACAACAACATTAACAACAACATTAACAACAACAACATTAACAATAACATCAACAACAACATTAACAACAACATTAACAACAACAACATTAACAACAACATTAACAACAACAACATTAACAACAACAACATTAACAACAACAACATTAACAACAACATTAACAACAACAACATTAACAACAACATTAACAACAACATTAACAACAACATTAACAACAACATCAACAACAACATTAACAACAACATTAACAACAACATTAACAACAACATTAACAACAACATTAACAACAACATCAACAACAACATTAACAACAACATTAACAACAACATTAACAACAACATTAACAACAACATTAACATCAACATTAACAACAACATTAACAACAACATTAACAACAACATTAACAACAACATCAACAACAACATTAACAACAACATTAACAACAACATTAACAACACCAACATTAACAACAACATTAACAACAACATTAACAACAACAACATTAACAACAACATTAACAACAACATTAACAACAACAACATTAACAACAACATTAACAACAACATTAACAACAACATTAACAACAACATTAACAACAACATTAACAACAACGACATGAACATCAACAACAACAACTACAACAACCGCAACAACCGCAACCATTAACCACGACAACAGCAACCATGATCACTTTCAACGTTGTGAGTGTTACTGATGGTGGTGATGGTGGTGATGGTGGTGATGGTGGTGGTGGTGATGGTGGTGGTGGTGGTGATGGTGGTGGTGATGGTGGTGGTGATGGTGGTGATGGTGGTGATGGTGGTGGTGATGGTGGTGATGGTGGTGATGGTGGTGGTGATGGTGGTGATGATGGTGATGGTGGTGGTGGTGATGGTGGTGATGGTGGTGGTGATGGTGGTGATGGTGGTGGTGGTGATGATGATGGTGATGGTGGTGATGGTGGTGGTGGTGATGGTGGTGATGATGGTGATGGTGGTGGTGATGATGGTGATGGTGGTGGTGATGGTGGTGGTGATGGTGGTGATGGTGGTGATGTTGGTGGTGGTGTTGGTGATGTTGGTGATGGTGTTGATGGTGATGATGTTGATGATGTTGATGGTGTTGATGGCATCAGGTGCCCAGCACGGTGATGGTGATGTTGGTTGTAGTGGTGGTGATGGTGGTAACGGTGATGGTGATGATGGTGATGGTGGTGATGATGGTGGTGGTGGTGATGGTGGTAGTGGTTGTGGTGGTGATGGTGATGGTGGTGGTGATGATGGTGATGGTGGTAGTGGTGGTGATGGTGGTAACGGTGGTGGTGATGATGGTGGTAGTGGTTGTGGTGGTGATGGTGATGTTGGTGATGATGATGATGATGTTGGTGATGGCATCACGTGCCCAGCACAGTGATGGTGATGTCGGCCGAGTCGACCCCGGCGGCGTTGTCCACCGCGATGGAGTAGCGACCCGCGTCACCACGCTCAGCACCCTGGAGGGTGAGGGCAGACCCTCCAGCGTAGCTCCTCACCATCACGCGGCCCTCACCACTAGACATCACCTACATCAACAACATCAACATCACCACCATCAACATCATCACTAACATCACCATCACTACCATCAACATCGTCACCACGCTCAGCACCCTGGAGGGTGAGGGCAGACCCTCCAGCGTAGCTCCTCACCATCACACGGCCCTCACCACTAGACATCACCTACATCAACATCAACACCATCAACATCATCACCAACAACATCATCAACATCATCAACATCATCAACAACATCAACATCACCAGGGTCAGGGCAGACCCTCCAGCGTAGCTCCTCACCATCACACGGCCCTCACCACTAGACATTACCTACATCAACATCACCACCATCAACACCATCAACATCAACAACATCAACATCATCACTAAGATCACCATCATCAACATCGCCAGGGTGAGCGAGGACCCTCCAGCGTAGCTCCTCACCATCACGCGGCCCTCACCACTCGACATCACCTACATCACCGTCACCACCACCCACATCACCTACATCACCATCAACATCATCAACATCATCAACATCATCATCACCTACATCAACAACATCAACAACATCACCATCATCAACATCATCA
Organism: Lampetra fluviatilis; assembly: GCF_964198595.1. NCBI lineage: Eukaryota > Metazoa > Chordata > Hyperoartia > Petromyzontiformes > Petromyzontidae > Lampetra > Lampetra fluviatilis. The sequence goes on along the minus strand of NW_027620793.1, from coordinate 11,256 downwards.
TCATCATCAACATCATCATCACCTACATCACCATCAACATCATCAACATCACCACCATCAACATCACCTACATCAACATCACCAACATCAACATCACCACCATCATCATCATCAACATCAACATCATCATCATCATCACCTACATCACCAACTTAAACATCAACATCACCATCACCACCATCACCACCATCAACATCAACAACATCAACATCACTAACATCACCATCAACTACATCATCATCACCTACATCATCATGACCAACATCAACATCACCATCATCAACAACATCGCCATCATCAACATCATCATCACCTACATCACCAACACCATCATCACCTACATCAACATCACCACCACCATCAACATCACTAACATCAACATCATCAACATCATCAACATCGCCAGGGTGAGCGAGGACCCTCCAGTGTAGCTCCTCACCATCACGCGGCCCTCACCACTAGACATCACCTACATCACCAACATCAACAACATCACCACCATCACCAACATCACTACCATCATCATCAACATCTTCACTAACATCACCATCATCGCCACAACCATCACCACCAATCACCAACATCACCAACATCACCAACATCAACATCGACATCATCACTACCATCAACATCGCCTACATCGATGAAAGATGATGATGTTGATGATGATGTTGATGATGATGTTGATGACGTTGATGATGACGTTGTTGATGTTGATGATGATGTTGATGATGATGTTGTTGATGTTGTTGACGATGATGACGACGACGATGATGATGATGTTGTTGATGATGATGTTGTTGACGATGATGATGATGATGTAGATGTTGTTGACGTTGATGTTGTTGTTGATGACGATGTTGTTGACGATGATGATGATGATGATGATGACGTTGTTGACGATGTTGATGTTGACGATGATGATGACGATGTTGTTGTTGATGATGTTGTTGATGTTGATGATTATGATGTTGTTGATGTTATTGATGTTCTTGACGATGTTGTTGACGATGATGATGATGACGATGTTGATGATGTTGTTGTTGATGTTGTTGATGTTGATGATGTTGATGATGTTGATGATGATGATGACGATGTTGTTTATGTTGTTGATGTTGATGATGTTGTTGACGATGTTGTTGACGATGATGATGTTGATGATGATGTTGATGATGTTGATGATAATGATGACGATGTTGTTTATGTTGTTGATGTTGATGATGTTGTTGACGATGTTGTTGACGATCTTGTTGATGTTGACGATGTTGTTGATGTTGATGATGTTGTTGATGTTCATGATGTTGTTTATGTTGTTGATGTTGTTGATCATGTTGATGATGATGTTGACGATGATGATGTTGTTGACGATGTTGATGACGATCTTGATGTCGATGTTGATGACGATGTTGATGACGATGTTGTTGATGTTGATGATGTTGTTGTTGATGTTGATGACGATGTTGTTGATGTTGTTGTTGATGTTGTTGATGTTGTTGATGTTGTTGATCATGTTGATGATGATGTTGACGATGATGATGTTGTTGACGATCTTGATGACGATCTTGATGTCGATGTTGATGACGATGTTGTTTACGCTGTTGATGTTGATGACGTTGTTGTTGTTGATGTTGATGACGATGTTGTTGATGTTGTTGTTGATGTTGTTGATGTTGTTGATGTTGTTGATCATGTTGATGATGATGTTGACGATGATGATGTTGACGATGATGATGTTGTTGTTGATGTTGATGACGATGTTGTTGATGTTGTTGTTGATGTTGTTGATGTTGTTGATGTTGTTGATCATGTTGATGATGATGTTGACGATGATGATGTTGTTGACGATCTTGATGACGATCTTGATGTCGATGTTGATGACGATGTTGTTTACGCTGTTGATGTTGATGACGTTGTTGTTGTTGATGTTGTTGACGTTGTTGTTGTTGTTGTTGTTGTTGTTGTTGATCATGTTGATGATGATGTTGACGATGACGATGTTGTTGACGATGTTGATGACGATCTTGATGTCGATGTTGATGACGATGTTGTTTACGCTGTTGATGTTGATGACGTTGTTGTTGTTGATGTTGTTGACGTTGTTGTTGTTGTTGTTGTTGTTGATCATGTTGATGATGATGTTGACGATGACGATGTTGTTGATGTTGATGACGATGTTGTTGTTGTTGATGTTGTTGATCATGTTGATGATGATGTTGACGATGACGATGTTGTTGACGATGTTGATGACGACGTTGATGTCGATGTTGATGACGATGTTGTTTACGTTGTTGATGTTGATGACGTTGTTGTTGTTGATGTTGTTGACGTTGTTGTTGTTGTTGTTGATCATGTTGATGATGATGTTGACGATGACGATGTTGTTGATGTTGATGACGATGTTGTTTACGTTGTTGATGTTGATGACGTTGTTGTTGTTGATGTTGTTGACGTTGTTGTTGTTGTTGTTGATCATGTTGATGATGATGTTGACGATGACGATGTTGTTGATGTTGATGACGATGTTGTTGATGTTGTTGATGATGATGACGTTGTTGTTGTTGTTGATCATGTTGATGATGATGTTGACGATGACGATGTTGTTGATGTTGATGACGATGTTGTTGATGTTGTTGATGATGTTGTTTATGTTGTTGATGTTGTTGATCATGTTGATGACGATGTTGACGATGACGATCTTGATGACGATCTTGACATCGATGTTGATGACGATGTTGTTTACGTTGTTGATGTTGATGACGTTGTTGTTGACGATGTTGTTGACGTTGTTGTTGTTGTTGTTGTTGTTGTTGACGTTGTCACCCACCTGCCCCTCCTTGCACCAGGTCACGGTGGGCTCCGGGTCTCCGGTCACCGGCACGTCCAGCCGCAGCTTGTTGCCGGCAATCACCACGATGGCGTTGTCCACCATTTTGTTGCGGCAGTCCAGGTGGATCTTGGGGGGCACTGGGGGTGGAGTGGGGGTCACGGCGAGGTCACAGAGGTCACGGGAGGTCACGCAGTGAGGTCACTGGTCACGCAGTGAGGTCATCGGTCACGCAGTGAGGTCACAGGTCACAGTGAGGTCACCGGTCACACAGTGAGGTCACCGGTCACACAGTGAGGTCATCGGTCACGCAGTGAGGTCACAGGTCACAGTGAGGTCACCGGTCACGCAGTGAGGTCACAGTGAGGTCATAGGTTACGCATTGAGGTCACAAGTGTGTGAGTGGTGGGTGAGTGAGTGAGTGAGTGAGTGGGTGAGTGGGTGGGTGAGTGAGTGAGTGAGTGGGTGAGTGGGTGGGTGAGTGAGTGAGTGATTGAGTGGTGAGTGAGTGGGTGAGTGGGTGGGTGGGTGAGTGGTGAGTGAGTGGGTGAGTGGTGAGTGAGTGGTGAGTGAGTGAGTGAGTGGTGAGTGAGTGGGTGAGTGAGTGAGTGAGTGAGTGAGTGAGTGGTGAGTGAGTGAGAGTGAGAGTGGTGAGTGAGTGAGTGGTGAGTGAGTGAGTGAGTGGTGAGTGAGTGAGTGAGTAGTGAGTGGGTGAGTGAGTGAGTGGTGAGTGAGTGGTGAGTGAGTGAGTGAGTGAGTGAGTGAGTGAGTGGTGAGTGAGTGAGTGAGTGGTGAGTGAGTGGTGAGTGAGTGGTGAGTGAGTGAGTGGTGAGTGAGTGGGTGAGTGAGTGAGTGGTGAGTGAGGTGAGTGAGTGAGTGAGTGTGAGTGAGTGAGTGGTGAGTGAGTGGTGAGTGAGTGAGTGGTGAGTGAGTGGTGAGTGAGTGGATGAGTGAGTGAGTGGTGAGTGAGTGGTGAGTGAGTGAGTGGTGAGTGAGTGAGTGAGTGGTGAGTGAGTGGTGAGTGAGTGAGTGGTGAGTGAGTGAGTGAGTGGTGAGTGAGTGAGTGGTGAGTGGAGTGAGTGAGTGAGTGGTGAGTGAGTGGTGAGTGAGTGAGTGAGTGAGTGAGTGGTGAGTGAGTGAGTGGTGAGTGAGTGGTGAGTGAGTGGTGAGTGAGTGAGTGGTGAGTGAGTGAGTGAGTGTGAGTGAGTGGTGACTGAGTGGGTGAGTGAGTGAGTGAGTGGTGAGTGAGTGGTGAGTGAGTGAGTGGGTGAGTGAAGGTGAGTGAGTGAGTGGTGAGTGAGTGGTGAGTGAGTGGTGAGTGAGTGAGTGGTGAGTGAGTGGTGAGTGAGTGGTGAGTGAGTGGGTGGGTGGTGAGTGAGTGGTGAGTGAGTGAGTGGTGAGTGAGTGGGTGAGTGAGTGAGTGGGTGGTGAGTGAGTGGGTGAGTGAGTGGGTGAGTGGTGAGTGAGTGGTGAGTGAGTGAGTGGTGAGTGAGTGAGTGAGTGGTGAGTGAGTGGTGAGTGAGTGAGTGGTGAGTGAGTGAGTGAGTGGTGAGTGAGTGAGTGAGTGGTGAGTGAGTGAGTGGTGAGTGAGTGGTGAGTGAGTGGTGAGTGAGTGAGTGAGTGAGTGAGTGAGTGGTGAGTGAGTGGTGAGTGAGTGGTGAGTGAGTGAGTGGGTGAGTGAGTGAGTGGTGAGTGAGTGAGTGGTGAGTGAGTGGTGAGTGAGTGAGTGAGTGGTGGTGAGTGAGTGGTGAGTGAGTGTGAGTGAGTGAGTGAGTGGTGAGTGAGTGTGAGTGAGTGAGTGAGTGAGTGAGTGGTGGTGAGTGAGTGTGTGAGTGAGTGAGTGAGTGAGTGTGAGTGAGTGAGTGGTGAGTGAGTGGTGAGTGTGAGTGGTGAGTGGTGAGTGAGTGGTGAGTGAGTGAGTGAGTGAGTGAGTGAGTGAGTGAGTGGTGAGTGAGTGGTGAGTGAGTGGTGAGTGAGTGTGGTGAGTGAGTGAGTGGTGAGTGAGTGGTGAGTGAGTGAGTGGTGAGTGAGTGGTGAGTGAGTGGTGAGTGAGTGGTGGTGAGTGAGTGTGGTGAGTGAGTGAGTGAGTGAGTGGTGAGTGAGTGAGTGGTGAGTGGTGGTGAGTGAGTGAGTGGTGAGTGGTGAGTGGTGAGTGTGTGAGGTGGTGAGTGAGTGGGTGAGTGAGTGGTGAGTGAGTGGTGAGTGAGTGAGGTGAGTGAGTGAGTGAGTGAGTGGTGTGTGAGTGAGTGAGGGTGAGTGAGTGAGGTGAGTGAGTGGTGGTGAGTGGTGAGTGAGTGAGTGGTGAGTGAGTGAGTGAGTGGAGGTGAGTGGTGAGTGGTGTGGTGAGTGAGTGGTGAGTGGTGGTGAGTGAGTGGTGAGTGTGAGTGGTGAGTGAGTGGGTGAGTGAGTGAGTGAGTGAGTGGTGAGTGAGTGAGTGAGTGGTGAGTGAGTGAGTGAGTGAGTGGTGAGTGAGTGGTGGTGAGTGAGTGGTGAGTGAGTGAGTGAGTGGTGAGTGAGTGAGTGAGTGTGGTGAGTGAGTGGTGAGTGAGTGAGTGTGAGTGGTGAGTGAGTGAGTGGTGAGTGAGTGGTGAGTGAGTGAGTGAGTGGTGAGTGAGTGGTGTGAGTGAGTGGAGTGAGTGAGTGGGTGAGTGAGTGGTGAGTGAGTGAGTGTGAGTGGTGAGTGAGTGAGTGGTGAGTGAGTGAGTGGTGAGTGAGTGGTGAGGTGAGTGAGTGGTGAGTGGAGTGAGGTGAGTGAGTGGTGAGTGAGTGAGTGAGTGAGTGAGTGGTGAGTGAGTGGTGAGTGAGTGAGTGGTGAGTGAGTGAGTGGTGAGTGAGTGTGTGGTGAGTGAGTGAGTGAGTGGTGAGTGAGTGAGGTGAGTGAGTGTGTGAGTGAGTGAGTGAGTGAGTGAGTGAGTGAGTGTGAGTGTGAGTGAGTGAGTGAGTGGTGAGTGAGTGAGTGAGTGAGGTGAGTGAGTGAGTGGTGAGTGAGTGAGTGGTGAGTGAGTGAGTGGTGAGTGAGTGGGTGAGTGAGTGAGTGAGTGAGTGAGTGGTGAGTGAGTGAGTGAGTGGTGAGTGAGTGTGTGAGTGAGTGAGTGGTGAGTGAGTGGGTGAGTGAGTGAGTGAGTGAGTGAGTGGTGAGTGAGTGAGTGTGAGTGAGTGAGTGAGTGAGTGGTGAGTGAGTGAGTGAGTGAGTGTGAGTGAGTGAGTGAGTGGTGAGTGAGTGAGTGAGTGAGTGAGTGTGAGTGAGTGGTGAGTGAGTGTGTGAGTGAGTGAGTGAGTGAGTGAGTGAGTGAGAGTGAGTGAGTGAGTGTTGAGTGAGTGAGTGTTGAGTGAGAGTGAGTGAGTGAGTGGTGAGTGAGTGGGTGAGTGAGTGGAGTGAGTGAGTGAGTGAGTGAGTGAGTGAGTGAGTGAGTGAGTGAGTGAGTGAGTGAGTGGTGAGTGAGTGGTGTGAGTGAGTGAGTGAGTGAGTGTGAGTGAGTGAGTGGTGAGAGTGAGTGGTGAGTGAGTGAGTGGTGAGTGAGTGGTGAGTGAGTGAGTGGTGAGTGAGTGAGTGAGTGAGTGAGTGAGAGAGTGAGTGAGTGAGTGTGAGTGAGTGGTGAGTGAGTGAGTGAGTGAGTGAGTGAGTGAGTGAGTGAGTGAGTGAGTGAGTGAGTGAGTGAGTGAGTGAGTGAGTGGTGAGTGAGTGAGTGAGTGAGTGGTGGTGATGAGTGAGTGAGTGAGTGAGTGAGTGAGTGAGTGAGTGAGTGGTGAGTGAGTGAGTGTGAGTGAGTGAGTGAGTGAGTGAGTGAGTGAGTGAGTGAGTGAGTGAGTGAGTGGTGAGTGAGTGAGTGAGTGAGTGAGTGAGTGAGTGAGTGAGTGTGATCGTGAGTGAGTGAGTGAGTGAGTGAGTGAGTGAGTGATGAGTGAGTGAGAGTGAGTGAGTGGAGTGAGTGAGTGAGTGAGGTGAGTGAGTGTGAGTGAGTGGTGAGTGAGGTGGTGAGTGAGTGTGTGAGAGTGAGTGAGTGGTGAGTGAGTGAGTGAGTGAGTGAGTGGTGAGTGAGTGAGTGGAGTGAGTGAGTGGTGAGTGAGTGGTGAGTGAGTGAGTGAGTGAGAGTGAGTGGTGAGTGAGTGGTGAGTGAGTGAGTGAGTGAGTGAGTGGTGAGTGAGTGAGTGAGTGGTGAGTGTGTGGTGAGTGAGTGGTGAGTGAGTGGTGAGTGAGTGAGTGTTGTGAGTGTGAGTGATGTGAGTGGTGAGTGAGTGAGTGGTGAGTGAGTGAGTGAGTGAGTGAGTGTGAGTGAGTGTGAGAGTGAGTGAGTGATGAGTGGTGAGTGAGTGAGGTGAGTGAGTGAGTGAGTGGGGTGAGTGAGTGAGTGAGTGAGTGAGTGAGTGGGGAGTGAGTGGTGAGTGAGTGAGTGAGTGAGTGAGTGAGTGAGTGAGTGAGTGTGAGTGAGTGAGTGAGAGTGAGTGAGTGAGTGAGTGGTGAGTGAGTGAAGTGAGTGGTGAGTGAGAGTGAGTGAGTGGTGAGTGAGTGAGTGAGTGAGTGAGTGTTGTGAGTGAGTGGTGGTGAGTGAGTGTGTGGTGAGTGAGTGTGAGTGAGTGAGTGAGTGAGTAGTGAGTGTGTGAGTGAGTGGTGAGTGAGTGGTGAGTGAGTGGTGAGTGAGGTGAGTGTGTGAGTGGTGAGTGAGTGAGTGGTGAGTGAGTGGTGAGTGAGTGAGTGAGTGAGTGAGTGGTGATGGTGAGTGAGTGAGTGAGTGATGTGAGTGAGTGGTGTGTGGTGAGTGAGTGGTGAGTGAGTGAGTGGTGAGTGATGTGAGTGGTGAGTGAGTGGTGAGTGAGGGTGAGTGAGTGAGTGAGTGAGTGAGTGAGTGTGAGTGAGTGGTGAGTGAGTGAGTGAGTGGTGAGTGAGTGAGTGAGTGAGTGATGTGAGTGAGTGAGTGAGTGAGTGAGTGAGTGAGTGAGTGAGTGAGTGAGTGAGTGATGGTGAGTGAGTGAGTGAGTGAGTGAGTGAGTGGTGAGTGGTGAGTGGTGTGAGTGAGTGAGTGGTGAGTGAGTGGAGTGTGGTGAGTGAGTGAGTGGTGAGTGAGTGAGTGGTGAGTGAGTGGTGAGTGAGTGAGTGAGTGGTGAGTGAGTGAGTGGTGAGTGAGTGAGTGAGTGAGTGAGTGAGTTGTGAGTGGTGAGTGAGGTGAGTGAGTGAGTGTGTGAGTGAGTGGTCGAGTGAAGTGAGTGAGTGAGTGGTGAGTGAGTGAGTGGTGAGTGAGTGGAGTGAGTGAGTGAGTGAGTGATGAGTGGTGAGTGAGTGAGGGTGAGTGAGTGGTGAGTGAGTGTGAGTGAGTGAGTGAGTGAGTGAGTGGTGAGTGGTGAGTGAGTGAGTGAGTGAGTGAGTGAGTGAGTGAGTGAGTGAGTGAGTGAGGTGATGTGAGTGAGTGAGTGAGTGAGTGAGTGAGTGAGTGAGTGAGTGGTCGATGTGAGTGAGTGTGAGTGAGAGTGTGGTGAGTGAGTGAGTGAGTGAGTGAGTGAGTGAGTGGTGAGTGAGTGAGTGGTGAGTGAGTGAGTGGTGAGTGAGTGTGAGTGAGTGGTGAGTGAGTGGTGAAGTGAGTGAGTGGAGTGAGTGATGTGAGTGGTGAGAGTGAGTGAGTGAGTGAGTGAGTGAGTGAGTGAGTCGTGAGGTGAGTGGTGAGTGTGAGTGAGTGAGTGAGTGAGTGAGTGAGTGAGTGGTGAGTGAGTGAGTGAGGTGAGTGAGTGGTGAGTGTGAGTGAGTGAGTGAGTGAGTGAGTGGTGAGTGAGTGTGAGTGAGTGAGAGTGAGTGTGAGTGGATGTGGTGAGTGAGTGAGTGAGTGAGTGAGTGAGTGAGTGAGTGGTGAGTGAGTGGTGAGTGAGTGAGTGGTGAGTGAGTGAGTGGTGAGTGAGTGAGTGAGTGAGTGATAGTGAGTGAGTGAGTGAGTGAGTGAGTGAGTGAGTGAGTGAGTGAGTGTGAGGTGAGTGAGTGAGTGAGTGAGTGAGTGAGTGAGTGAGTGGTGAGTGAGTGAGTGAGTGAGTGAGTGAGTGAGTGAGTGACGTCGAGTGAAGTGAGTGAGTGTGAGTGAGTGTGAGTGAGTGAGTGGTGAGTGAGTGGTGAGTGAGTGTGAGTGAGTGTAGTGAGAGTGAGTGAGTTGGTGAGTGAGTGAGTGAGTGAGTGAGTGAGTGGTGAGTGAGGTGAGTGAGTGAGTGGTGAGTGAGTGAGTGAGTGAGTGAGTGCGTGAGTGAGTGAGTGAGTGAGTGAGTGAGTGAGTGAGTGGTGAGTGAGTGAGTGAGTGAGTGAAGTGAGTGGTGAGTGAGTGAGTGAGTGCGTGAGTGAGTGTGTGAGTGAGTGAGTGAGGTGAGTGGTGAGTGAGTGAGTGAGTGAGTGAGTGAGTGAGTGAGTGAGTGTGAGTGAGTGGTGAGTGAGTGAGTGAGTGAGTGAGTGTGAGTGAGTGAGTGAGTGGTGAGTGAGTGTGAGTGAGTGACGTGAGTGAGTGAGTGAGTGAGTGTGTTAGTGAGTGAGTGAGTGAGTGAGTGGTGGTGATGTGAGTGAGTGAGTGATCGAGTGAGTGGTGAGTGAGTGAGTGAGAGTGAGAGTGAGTGGTGAAGTGAGTGAGTGGTGAGTGAGTGGTGAGTGAGTGAGTGTGAGTGAGTGGTGAGTGGTGAGTGAGTGTGTGAGTGAGTGAGTGAGTGAGTGAGTGAGTGAGTGGAGTGAGTGAGTGAGTGAGTGAGTGAGTGAGTGAGTGATGATTCTGAGTGAGTGAGTGAGTGAGTGAGTGAGTGAGTGCGTGAGTGAGTGAGTGAGTGAGTGGATGTGAGTGAGTGAGTGAGTGAGTGAGTGAGTGAGTGAGTGAGTGAGTGATGTGAGTGAGTGAGTCGAGTGGTGAGTGAGTGAGTGAGTGGTGAGTGAGTCGAGTGAGTGAGTGAGTGAGTGGTGAGTGAGTGAGAGTGAGTGGTGAGTGAGTGAGTGAGTGGTGTGTGAGTGGTGAGTGAGTGGTAGTGTGAGTGGTGAAGTGAGTGAGTGAGTGAGTGAGTGAGTGAGTGAGTGAGTGAGTGAGTGAGTGAGTGAGTGAGTGAGTGTGAGTGAGTGGTGAGTAGTGGTGAGTGAGTGGTGAGTGAGTGAGTGAGTGAGTGGAGTGAGTGAGTGAGTGTGGTGGTGAGTGAGTGAGTGGTGAGTGAGTGAGTGAGTGTGAGTGAGTGAGTGAGTGAGTGAGTGAGTGAGTGGTGAGTGAGTGAGTGAGTGAGTGAGTGAGTGAGTGAGTGAGTGAGTGAGTGAGTGGTGAGTGAGTGAGTGAGTGATGTGAGTGAGTGGTGAGTGTGAGTGTGAGTGAGTGAGTGAGTGATGTGTGAGTGAGTGAGTGAGTGAGTGAGTGAGATGAGTGAGTGGTGAGTGAGTGAGTGAGTGAGAGGTGAGTGAGTGGTGAGTGAGTGGAGTGAGTGAGTGGTGAGTGAGTGAGTGGTGTGAGTGGTGGTGAGTGAGTGGTGAAGTGAAGTTGAGTGGTGAGTGATGTGAGTGAGTGAGTGAGTGAGTGAGTGGTGAGTGAGTGAGTGAGTGAGTGAGTGGTGAGGTGAGTGAGTGAGGTGAGGGTGAGTGAGTGAGTGAGTGAGTGAGTGAGTGAGTGAGTGAGTGAGTGAGTGAGTGAGTGAGTGAGTGGAGTTGAGTGAGTGAGTGGGTGAGTGAGTGACGTGAGTGAGTGAGTGGTGAGTGAGTGGTGAGAGTGAGTGGTGAGTGGTGAGTGAGTGAGTGAGTGGTGAGTGAGTGAGTGGTGAGTGGTGAGTGAGTGAGTGAGTGAGTGAGTGAGTGGTGAGTGAGTGAGTGAGTGAGTGAGTGAGGTGAGTGAAGTCGATGAGTGGGTGAGTGAGTGAGTGAGTGGTGAGTGAGGTCAGTGAGTACGAGAGTGGCCCTACGTGAGTGAGTGGTGGTGAAGTGAGAGTGAGTGAGTCGAGTCTGCAAATGACGTAACATGCACCTCAACAGTGCACACCATCACACATCAACATCACCAACAATCATCAACATCACCATCAACACACCACCATCAACATCACCCAATCACATCACCACAACACACCATCAACACCACCACCATCAACTCACCCATCATCAACATCACCATCAACACCACCACCATCAACATCACCATCATCACAACACCATCAACACCACCATCAACATCACCATCATCAACAACACCATCAACGACACCATCAACATCCCCATCATCAACAACAGCATCAACATTGCCATCAACATCACCATCAACACCACCTGCATCACCCATCAATCGCCATCAATCATCACCATCATCATCATCAACACACCATCAACATTACCATCATCATCACCATCACCATTATCACCATCATCAACACCACCATCAACATCATCATCATCAACAACACCATCAACATTACCATTACCATCAACACCACCATTATCACCATCATCACCATCA